>NC_052619.1:22778287-22941995 GCF_016545825.1 Eucalyptus grandis | reverse complement strand
ATTTAAAAGTACTTATGTTTAGGTGAGAGGTACAACAAGTGTTCTTACAACAACCTAATTCCCATTTTCATTGCACCTCTTGTTCTAGGACCTAATCTTCTATTCTCCCCAATTTAGATGTTATTAATAATAGATTACCGAGAGAAATGGGTAAAAGAAATTTCATCACACATATTGCTATTAAATCAGACTCAATGACATGGAGTAAACACATCATCGATTGCGTGTAATCTACCACTCTTCTAGATGAAATGCTAATAATAATAGATTAGACATACTTATCAAATCATTTATACCATATAGGTAATTCCATTGATATACATGAATGGTTGAAGAAGTTTGATTCAAAAATGTGGCTCTAACGCAGTCAAGAGGTGGCTCAAAACATGTAGTTTTTGAACTCAAGACTTGTTTTCTTTTTCTTATTGTTGAGAAAATTGTTGAAAAAGTCATAAACCTATTTTATGGAGAACAATTTAGTTATAAAACCTTTTAATTGTACCAATTTAATCCTAAATATTAATTTGGTTTGTTAATGTAGTTCTGAAAATTTTGAATTGAGTCAATTTAATCATAAACTTTTAACGATTTGTCAATTTAAGTCTAAACTTTAACATTTGCCAATGTAATCCTTGTAGCCAAATATCCAAATAATATGCTTAGACTAAATTCATATAAAGAAATTTTGATGATGTTGCAAATCGTAAAATGTTTAGGATTAAATTAGCATAAAGAAGGGTATGACTAAATTGGTAAATATAAAAAGATTTATGATTAAATTGATACAATTAACATGTTTAAGACTATTGTTTTTCTATAATAAGTTTAGTGATTTTTAGACAATTATCTCTTACTGTTCATTAATTTTTTTCTTTTTTGAAAGAAAATATTTTATTATTCATCTTCCTTTTCTTTTCTGTCACAATGATCAGCATCTCCAATTACGAGCCAAACTAAAAGCCACCTTTGACGCATAAAGAAGCCTCACAAGAACTATATTAAACCTCTACTAGTTATAACCCTAATTTGCGGAAAACAAGGATAAAACATTGTGTCCTCATTTTCTTGCTTTATTGTCATTTTCCTTGTAATTCTACCCTAAAGCTTCAACAATTACTGCTTCGATGGACTTAAAGACCTTCAATTTGCTAAGGTATACAAAAAGGTTACACAATTAAACCTCGCAATCAAAATACGGGTGGTCGCAAACAGAGGGGCTATATGTGTGTGTGTGTGTTATCTATTTTAGAAGGAATGTAATTAAAATTAATTATTTAATTAAACACGAATATAAGCACATCTTCAAATTTTAAAAATGACACGTACGAGTGCCCTAATAATGATTAAAAACAAATTATCTCAAGAGAATGTCTAAAACATTCGGCGTATTCGGCACTTGGTCCCACCATGATTCGGACCAGAAAGTAGTTGTCCAATTTTTCACGTTAGGCATGTTTGGCCAGAACCAATCCCTGGAAAAATCAATCAGGCCTGCCGACAGCCATTTCGACAATTTTTGCAGTCAAGCTGCACGTAATCCATCAACTAGCAACTAATGTGGATTTGATGGCACCATAGATCTCGTGGGTTTAGAAGTCGCGATGAATAAGACTGTTTTTTTTTTTTAAAGGTCGGAAACATCATTAATTTTTATGTAAAAACATTAAGAGTTGAAGGCTGTGTTAGAACCATAACTCATATCTTGTTATTTAGACAAGCACTGTGATTTTTTTAATCATGCGTGCATCTTAAATAGGCTGTAATGAAACGAATTGTAGCCATAAGGAGGAAAAAAAGTCTTAGCTTTATCTAGAAGCGTTCTAGTGTTGAAAAATGAAAAAGCGATCTTCAAAGACATAGTTATACGTAGTATCGGACATAGAAAAGATTCCTCTCTCTTAAAAGCCAGCCTACACCTTGTTTCTACCATATTTGTACATTCATTTATCGAGTATTATAAGCGTCCAGCATGGAACCTGAGACACTAGAGCCAAATTTCAACTTCTTTTCATTCCGTCTTCAAGTGTTAAACTATATTTAGTTTGGATTCTTGATGTCCTTGACCGATGATCTACATGTTTTGTGACAAAAAGTAAGCTTGTGCGAGAGCCTTTAACACTATCAGTAAAATTGTTCTTCTGAGATTGGGGCAGAATGCAAACCTATCTAACTGATGCCTTCTTTCTGGTCTATTTGTCTTCAGATATTGCAATACGATGCAATTTGACTTGGTGAAAAGAGGAGGCATAAGCAATTACCAGTGTGACTTCGTACATTGTAGTCAAGAAAGTAATTTTTTTTGCCAAGTAATCAACAAAAGGTAGTCCGAATCTATTTTATTGAAAACATTTTAGTTAATGCAAAAGAGTATTTTCGATCAATGAGTAAAAACAAAAAACCAATACAAACAATGTATATTGGAGACGAGACATTGAGATGGGGCTGGAAAGACCATTGTTCAAACACCGACAAATGGGAAAAAAAATCTAAAGTTTGTAGAATGATTCTTGTCAATAGTCAGATGCAATTGTAGATCTTAGGAACATCAGCGAAGTGTTCATACTTCTCAGTTACTGATTGCTTCATGGAAAAGCAAATGATTCTACTTTGTGTTTATAGAAACATTTAAGCAGCAAAATAAACTCTCAAAGCATAATGCACTGCTCACACTTTGATACTAAAGATCAATTCAAAAAGCCACAAGATTGAAATGGAAAAGTATGCTAGAATCTTATGGAATTGACACACCCACTGATAAATGAATCAATATTTGTCACGATGACTTGTATTGAATGATCTTTCAGTGATATTCTCGAAAAGAAGATCGACAGGTGACCAGAAGCTCAAACAAGAACAACACAGGAAAAACAACGTAGAGCAGGTTTAATCCATGTATTAAATGTTGCTTCACCAAAAAGCATCGATCCCATCGCTTCTGCACTGTACCACAAGTTCTTATCAAGGATAACTTCAGATGCAGCTAATCGTACTATGGTTAGGCCTTCTTCCTGTGCCTTTTGCTCCTTAGTTTCTTGTGCAACCACCATGAGTATCAGTCCATTCTGATCCACATCCATAGCAAAACTGAACCTGGCACCTGCAATTGCAAGACACCAAGGAACAACAACAAAGCTCAGAAAAAGTAGAAAAGAATGAATAATTGAACATTCGCAAACTCCAGGTACCACTAACTTTGCCGAAGGATTAATAATAAAACACTAACCAGCACGATCTTCAATACCAGCCAGTGACAGAATTAAGCAAAGTGGCCACAGTGCTACTTATATAAAGATAGTGTAGTTTTGAATATCACTGATAAGGCTTGATGATTTATGAAACGTCCTATGCTTAATTATCAAACTACATACTGACCACCGCCTAGTCAAGCAGATTTCACACTGAATTCAAGCGTATTTTAACCATTAAAATTTGATGAATAAAGCTGAGACCTTGTACTTGAATTACATTAACAAGAGCTCATCTGCCTTTTATGTCATTTGAATTTTGAAACCCACAATCGATGACAATTCTTTTGTAAAACTGGAAGATTCCTATAAAATCTGTTTCACCAACTACACACAAGCAACGTCTCTGCGACATCTATAGGATCTCAACAAAGAAGCTGTAATGTGTCAAGCTTCTTGATTTGGCTTGATAAATGATTTGCTAACAAGTAAATTTTTCAGGGAACGTATCACGAAACTGCAAATGATGTGAGCACAGCCCTAAATCCTTCCACATAAATTTGCATTTGGGGCATCTTTCATTTCCTCTCCTTGCAAGCCTCACAATGAGATCCTCAATCCCTCTCTCATCTTCATTCAGTGACTGAAACTCCTCGCATGACACGCTAGCGTGCCACGGCACGGAACACTCGGCGCAGAACAACCTATATAACGCGTCACTCTCTAATCACCTGCCCATCATCATAGTCCATGATCAAAAGGGCTGAGCGGTTCTGGAAAGGGCGATAGAACTTCTGCGAGTCGAGAAACATTGCCTGCACAGCGATTTCTGCCCGATGTAGAGAACATTCTCAGGGAGGATTTGCCTGCAAAAATTAATCTGTAGGACACCCTTGCACTCCAATCTTGGGCATTTGATGGTGGTGAGTTGGTGTTTGTTTCGATAAACGGCATATGTGCATAAGTAAATTAAAATCAAAGTTTGATGGAGCGGAAGTAAAAACGCTCATACACGTGTTTCCAAAGCATTTTTCAGTATTTTAACAAAAATACATAGAAGAGCTAAATGGGCTAATCATATTAACCTTGTATTGTGCTTCAATTTGGTTTGACATTCTTTGGTTCCGAGCACGAATGTCCTGATGTCCTTGTAGCAATGGCTGTGACATTCTTTAGACTTCCGACCACGAACGTCCACGCCTTCGTTAACACCGGTTCTTTAAGCACAAACGTTCAATGTCCTCACATCAATGGTTCTCGATTCTTAGACTCACCACAAGCGTCTAATACCTTCTCGTAAAACCAGCCTAACATTCTTTTGGACTCTGACCATCAATGTCTGATGCCTTCCGATAATACTAGTTCTAACGCTCTTCAAACGCCTAATCTCTTTGCAAGCTCTAACGCTCTTTCTTCAGATCCAGCCCCACAAGTGCCAAGCCTGTAGTTCTGACACATCACCAATTTTCATGTTGAATAGAAGAGAGATTTTTGAAAGATCTCACAACCACAATTGTGCTAGCAATTGCTATCGTGAGTGATTTTGTTGATCAACATCAACACTCTCAATTATCGATTGTCAATTATCAATCATCCCATTTAGCAATTTGCTCTCTCAGATACCTTATAGCCATGTGGATCACATTTAAATCGCGCATTAACTCTAAACCATTTAAAATTAATTCGCCCACTCCCGATAGACGTAAGTTCTAATACCGTTACAAACACTAATTTGGACATTAACGCTGTCAGAATGTTATAGAGCATTATTCTAGACGTTTATTTGTGACTATTACAAGCTTTATTTGGTATTAACTTTGTAACCTACAAATATTTACTTTGACTGTTACTACTGAAACTATTTAGAACATTAATTGGTCATTTAAAACTAAACTGCCGATCATTAAATTGTTCATTTATTTTGAAACTGTTTCAAATCATTAATGTGACCTTTAAGTTCTGAAACCGCTTCAGAACTTAATGTGATGTTAAATTTATAACCATTTCAGATCTTTAATTTAGCTATTGATTCTAAAATCACTTTAGATCATTAATTATGCGATTAATTCTAAACTCACTTCAGATCATTAATGCAATATTAATTCTAAACTCAGTTTAGATTATTAATTCGGTCACTAACTCAACACACTTAAGATCTTTGATTCAGCCAGAGTTTAAAACCCACTCGTACTTCTAGAACCTTAAAGCCCCTTCATCGAACTTTTATTTCTAACCCAACTCAATCAAATTGGCTCAATTGCAAACACATTTGGAATACTCTCTCATTCAAATGTCATTCTAATTGGTTGGTGTGTGACATCTCTAGGTTTATATCACTGAGCTAGCAGCAGAACTTGAATTAACACACTAGCACAACCAAGAGAACCAATTGTCCAAATTAATCTCCTATTCCTGCAAACCATGAGTGACATCTAGCAATATATCATGGCTACCTGATAGTGAGAAATGTTCAAAACATAATGAACCTATCGGCTTTGGGCTAACGTAATTCAATCATTCTATCTCACCATGTCCCGATCAAATAAAGGCCATGGAACTATTGGTCAAGCCACCAATTTGATCATATGCCCAAATCTATTGACATGTATTCTTCGAGATATGAACGACATTTCCTGATTATAACCCTAGCCGAAGATTTCAATACAATCACACATTAGATCGCATAGGACATCAATCTTATATATCCATATATAACAAGAAGATAGATTCAATATTGCGGACACATGTGCCTTCGTATGTGAACAAAATATGACCCACAAAGTACAGAGATGGTTCGACAAAGTGTCAATATGCACATTTGTGAACCATAGCCATCCAACATACAAGTCAACATTGTGCCTCAGTTTAAGGATCTTACACCTAACCAAAGCATGAACCATCGACATTGACCCCACTAAAAGCTTTTATGTCGCCAATCGTTCTATGTATGTCACGTTTAGTGAACTTGCCCAAGACAAGCACCTGTGTTCTAACTGATATCATAATACCTAATGACATGTGACTCATCATCCCCTCAAGTATTCTATACTAAATGGTGAAGCTTGAGAACACATCGGTCTCAACATGATCGTAATAACCTCTCAATGATCCATCAACCGAGAACTGTTTAAAGATTCACATAACTATAACTTGTTACACATATTCTTAACACTTAAGAATAGGTTCGAGCATAGTTGATCTTATAGACTTCATTCATATAAATTGGACAATGAATGAAAATCTTATTTGCCAAGAATAATCATTGATATGTAACTATTACATGGTTGCTTTAAGTCATACAAATAATAAAGTGACACTCGACAGACTCGTTTCCACATGCCTACTTAGGCAAGAGAGAGAGAAGGGTGTGAGAATACACTTACCGCATCCCGAACATCTCTTTGGCCTCTTTTATTTCTGTTCGTGCAAATCTCGCATAAGCTCTCTCATGACTCACCACCATCTTTTTGAACGCCGATCTCGACTAGATCTATGATTTTCATTTGACTTATGTTTGGGTTTGCCTCAATCACTATGACATCCCGAATTTCGACCCCGTTTCGATATGGAATGGGATTTTGTCGACACGTCTATGGCCATTTTTTCAAAGCTGATCACTCAGTTAACTAACCTATTATGTGAAGCCGTTAAGGATATAAACGCAGCATACTTGAGAATTATTGGGAATCGATCACTAACCGTGATAATCGACTAATGGTCAATACGACACCGTTATAATCAATTAATGATCGGATATAGGTCGATTTGATGGAAACACGCAATGAATGGTGGATGATTCCACCCGATCGCAAAATTCGTGGGAATGGCACTAACCCAATTTTCGTTGATTCGTACTGTACCTATAATTGAAACCTTGAGATTTTTATAACAATCGAGAATCACCGACGAGTTGAGATCTATAAACGTGGATCGAAAATTATCGATCACAGTCAAACGCGATAAAATCCCTAAGAGCTACTCGGTAGGTTAATGCGCTAAAATCACATTCGGTCGATTTTAACCACGAAATTGAACTCGGTTTTAGGAATCAAACGTTCGAGCGTGTCACGATTTATTTTAAGGACGTTGTCTCATCTTTCAAAGACATTTCATCAAGCTCAAATTTTATGAAAAATCAATTTTGGACAAAAGAAATAGAAGAAATCGTATGCTGCTCTCTAAGGGACTTTTGGCCACCAAAAGACTTTGTGAAGAAATGGGAGAAAAATACCCATTGGGTGGGTTTTTGACTTGGGGGACAAAGAAGATGAAGCATGAAGACTGTGTGGCATAGTGATGATGAAAATAGAGATATTTACGCTAAAGTCTTTGCTGGCTTGACTTTCTCCTCCTCCCTCACTCTCTCTCTCACACGCTTAAATCCTTTCTTCCCCTCCTTCCCTCCCTCCCTGCCGAAGCAACCCCTTCCTCCCTCATCTCTCTCCTTTCTTTGCTTTCATTGATCCCCTTCCCTTCAACGGATCCCCTTTCTTTTGTTCTGCCACCCACTCATGCCAAGACTCACCCACCATTCGCCCATCCTAGTAGCATCCTTCACACCATTTTCATCCACTCGTCTCCTCCTCCTCACGCCAACAAACCAGCCCTCCATTTCCCTTTTTCTTTACCACCAGAGCACCCCAACACCACAGCCGAGCCATGTCCGCTCCTCGATCAATAGCTTAGCCCACTCCACCGCACCACAAACACCGTCCCAACCTCACAAACCGCACTGCCTGGCTCAGCTCGGCAAGCTCAGCCAAGCCGAACCGCCCACCTTCTCCTGCCTAGCAAGCACCAGCCTTGGACGAGCTTGAGAGGCCATCATAGCCTCCCGTCGAGCCTCCATTGGGAGACACGGTAGTCTCGAGTTCTCGCTGCCGCTCGTGTTGCCGCCGCCGTGAGCCGCCGCCATTGAATTCCAGTGAGCAACCCCTAATCCTTGATTAGGTTGTTAATTGTGCTTAAGAGATTATATTAGTGTTAATTAGCATGGTTATAGTAGTGCTAAGAAAGATTAGTGCTAAGAAGGATTAGTGTTAATTAAGTTTGATTAGCTTAAATTCGATCCGCTTATTGACCATCGCTGTTTGCCATTTTTGTGGGGAAAAATATGCTACAATTTTGAGGTTGCTTCCTTCTTGACAAATGTTTTAGACATCTTTAGCTATGACATATATTTTACTCAAGATTTTAGATTTAAAAGAATGAGATTTCAGCTTCGTTATTTGCAAAATAGAATCTCGGATTATATTGGAACCAGTGACCTTCGGTGTTCAATGGATTTTATCAACTCTTAGGGTTCAAATTTCGAAAGAGTTCCTTCACAAAGTTGTTCATCACATCTTTTAGTTTAATATAGTCAAATTTAATATCAAATGGATAAGTTTTGGACTTCAAACAAAACTGATTTTGGAAAGCAGAAATTCTAGACACGGTCACTTTGTAACGGTTTGAGCGATTCAATTCTCTTAATATAAAAATATCTGGGTCAAGATATCTTCACAAAAATTTTCTTTTTAAGTTTCTTTATAACATATTCAAATTTGATAATTTTCTGAATTTTTTTGTTATGTTTCTAGAATTAAACTTGGAGGCGCACGAGTGGCCCGGTTTCTACCAATTAGGATCGGTTATGGTTTTGTAGTTGTTCTGTGTCGTGCTGTTGGATATTGTATATTTGGTGATATGGTTGACTTTTGGCATGCTTAGAACTTATGTGTGATATCATGATGTTGATTGCTCTTTGTTGGGTGTTTATCATTATTGCAAAAAGGTGACCTTATGAACTATTAAATAGAAAATAAATGAGGTGTCGGGTCCGACACCAAAACTTATTTGCTCAATTAAACAATGGGATTTTAAACTAGGTGCATGCAAAGTTTGACGGATTAATTTTGAGTACATGGCCTATGAATTATTTTCAAATGTTTTGAGCTAAAAAAAGAGAGAGGTTACTAAGGTTTGTTTTCAAAATAGGTGGTTGGAAAAAAATTAGAAAAGAAATATGGTGTCGTTTGGACGTCAAGTTTTATGTGCTCAATAAAACGAGGAGGTTTTATGCTAGATGTGTGAAAAATTTGGCGGGTTAATTTTAAATACGGGACCCCATACCAGAATTTATTTCGAGAGTTTGAACAAAAAAGGTGCCAAGTGAATTTTAAAAAAGGGTTTTGGGGGTTCTTGGCTACATGTTGAAGCTAAGAGTTGGCTTGCTTGATGGGGCACCTACATGGTTAGGTTAATTAAGTACTTCAGTTTAATTAATCGCAATTTATTTTTTAATGTAATTTATTTAATTAATTATAATTGGCGTGAAATTGTGACGGAATAGCCGCTTTGCAGAATTTTACGCCTAATCGCCGTGGGATGTGTTCATTTGTGAAATTGATTGCTAAATTATGCAATTGAGTGCTTGATGGTAATTTTTATTATTATTATTATAAAATATGATTTTATGGCATTTAATTAGAAAATACCGGGTGTCGGTTTTTGATACCAAAATATTTTATGTACTATAAAATCGTGAAATTTTGAAATGGAGAGTATCACATTTTATGATTCGATTTGACTGTGTGACCACACACAATTATTTTACCGGAATTTTTAATACGAAGAAAATTGGCCAAGTCCATTATTTGAAATGGAAGTATTTGAGTGCAAAGTCGATGTTCTGGCCAAGTTTGGATGTACATGTGATTGCTATTGGAACCCGTCACCCGATGAAAGTCGGGAGGCGATGCCCGATTAAGCTTGGATGCCCTAACAACGAATGCTAGTCGCAATGGAAGTCCCAATGCTCCTACTGGGAATGCCGCCTATATAGACGTTGCCATGCTACAAAGCGAGATGATGCCCATTATGCCGGATGACCGCTGACTATTGAGTTGGCCGTGGTATAACCGGGACATGCCTTAGTGATTGAGATAGCCACACCTGATTATGGGCAAAATTGTGTGGCATGGAATGTGACATGTCATAACGATTTTACCTTATAATCGAGACCCATGTGATGGGTTGAAATATGAAAATGATTTGTTTCAATTATTGATTATGCTTGATGCATATATGTTGAACTAATATGGACGGACGTTGAGGCAAGGTAAGATCTGAATGGTGCATGTTTAGGACTGCCTCCGAGTGAATTCTCGTCCTAATCGTAGTTTAGGTGTTGACTTGCTGAGATTTTCTCACCTCATCATGGTTTAATATTTTCAAGTCCCTAGTGTGGATAACCCTGAGCCCAAGGTAGAAGGGTCTGGTGTGTAGGTGGCCTAGTAGTTTTTTTTGAAACAAGATTCTGTGTATAGACTGGTAGACCAACTTGATATGTATATAAAGCTGTTTTGTGAAAATCGGTCGTCCTACTTTTCTATCCTATGTTTGATTGTTGTTTGGGGTTTATTAGTTCGCTTTGTATGTGTATAAAATGAATGGGTCGGCGACGCATCCTAGAACGTTACAATTTAGTCGACCACGAGGGATGTTCGCATGCCTAGGGTTCGGGCGTGACAGCCACAACCACCAAAGACGAGGAAGACCCACTATCTCTTTTCAAGGATTCATATTCATCACGCAGAGACTTCCAAAACCTGGAAACTGCAATTCTTCAGCATATTTAGAATCCGATACTTGAGGAACATCAAACAATAATGACAAGAAGAGATCATCTTGCGAGAGAAGATCAAAGTGCTGCCCATCTCTCAAGTTTCTTTCCTTTTAATGTCTTTAGAGACAAATGAGGAAAATATTGACTTTCACCCCAAACTATAATACATATAGTTTGGTTTGGTGTTAAGGTTTCCAACAAAAAGAAGTCCTTAAATCTAATTTTAAAGGTCAACGAAACCCTTCGTTGTCAGTTCTTGTTTCTGCAGATCTTATTTCTAGTTTGAAGAAGCCAACTTCCACATGCTCCTGAGGATAATTTCTTAGTTTCCTCAGCCAAGAACCACCTGCAAAAGAAACTAGAAAGCAAGGTAAGTATTCTAGATGTATTTTTGTTAGAGTTTGAACGTGTTTTAATAGTGAAAACTCAAGAGAAAAATCAGCTCGGAAAACTGATTTCGAGGCTGAAATTTTTCTAGGTATTTGAAGTCTCTTCAAGAGCCATACATGTTTGACTTGCTACTCCCTTTGCATGTTTTTTCTAACATGTTTGACTTACTACTCCCCTTTGCATGTGTTTTCTATCTTCATGAGCTTGATGAATGTTGTATGGGAGTACAAATGATGCTAAGGTCAGATTGGTTTGGTCTCTAAATCCCCGTGTGAACTATGAGATCGTTTAAAACTTTGGCTAAAAACCAAACCTATCCACATTGATTCAGGGCTGGTCAATGTGGACTTTGCATGTATGCTTCTTGGAGAGGTCGTTTTGATATGTTCGGTTGGTCATTCTCTATGATATTTCTTGCATTTGAAAGCTCATGTTACCTACTTTCACTCGGATCAAGTAATGTTTCCCTTATATCTCGTATGTGATGAGTGTCGGGGCTTGAATATGGGCATGCAACCCGTTTGCTTGACTTGGGTTTAAACCAGATTTCAAAATCAACTCAACCCACATATTTGAGATCGATTTCGACTTAGTTATTTTGTGTTTTAAGCTGTAATTTCTATCTCTTGCTCCTTACATGTGATAGTATAATATTGATACTTTAGTTCCATGTGAGATTGCTTATGGGTTGAGATTGAAGGCTGCAAACATGGCCCGAGAAAGCTGGTTTAGGGTGATTTGATGCATGTCAAGTGTTCGTCAAAATGTGCAAACCAAACTTCGATCTTGAAATGGTCGATTTGAGCTCAGTTCTTGCTATATTCATGTACTGGGTAGTTCTATATTAGTATAAATCAGCATATACTGATTTAGGGAATTATTTTTAAATAAATTTTTTTTTAAAATGAAGAAAAATGAAAATTCCAAAAAAATTGTAAAAATGATGGATGGTATCAAGTTATGATAGAAATGACATCTATGAAATTTTCCTAATTTTAAAAGATCATTTTCCTAATTTAATGTTATTTTGGTATTTTATAACCATTTTTGTAAATAATCCATTTTGCGTAGATTAAAATTATTTAGAGTAATTTCATGTATATTTGAATTCCCACTTCGCTCACGGGGGTCATGTCCTGGGGCGTGATAACAAGATCATATAATATTATTTGCCTAAATTGTATTAGGATTTCCTTCTCTGCATTTATTTTCAAGTCATTTCAATTTCTTAGATGTTTACTTATGCACCGCTTTTCATTAATTTGAGTGTAAATTTCGCTTCTAAATTATGTTAGGATTAGTCTAGACATTAAGGAAAACAAACCTACAAAAACATTTACATGGACGCTTAGCGGTTTTTAAAAGATTATAATTGGTAATTAAGATTGTGTGGCCATTTAGATAAACAACCTTCCAACTTAGTGGTACCGCAAGGGCGCTAATAGAAACATTAGCATAAACGAGTCTCGGGTCCTAGAAATCTCTAGTTGCATAGGAATCAAGACAATACTTCCACGTCTTGATTGATTTCTAGCCAATCCCAATAGACTAGTGACGACTCCTAGAAATACATAGATTGTTAAGAATTAAAATTCAAAATCCAATGTCGTGCGAGATATGTGCTTGGGAGAGCCCACGCCTAATTTATGGCCATTGGTCCGCCTCTTTAAGCAAATACTCCTAAACCCCTCTTCCTTTTCCCCCGAACGGAAAAGGAGAAGTCGTGACAAGGGATATGAGCAATTGTTGATTAAGTAGAATAGACCAATGTTGACAAAGAACAAGAAAATGCTGATGTTTGTGAACTTGCCAATTCCACAAATGTTCCTATGAGACAACTAGTTCTAGTTCATGAAGTTGATATTGACCTGACAGAGGATTGAGACACTCCTCCAAATTGTGAACCTGCTAAAGATTAGACAACTGTTGAGATTCAAAGCATCTTTAAGCATTAGGGCTAGCACATTATTGAGGATCAAGGAGCTGCAAGGAAAAGGACATTGCTGAAGTTGATCCTTCTCATGGTGGAACACCAATTCTAGGGAGCTTGATCAAGCGAATCACTGTTGATCCCGAGGAACCTCTACATTAGACTCCACATATGATATTGACAAGACTCTTGTGTTTGCAGATATCCCTTAAGGAGGAATTGATGGTACTGATGATGTTCTAAAGGGTCCAGAAATTCTTGTTATGGCGACAGGAGTTACTATTGACATTCCAGCCATATTAGAAGTTCATGAAGACATTCCCATAGCTGTTGAACTTGTTAAAGTCATTGCTATTGGATTTTCTTCAATTCCCATTGAAACTGTTGACTTGATCGGTGGTGAGCAAATCCAGCTTGCAGTTGTTTCTTCTACTGATCAAGTTATGTAGGATAAGGAAGAAGGCATTGCAAGCATTGAGGGAGTTTTAAGTTGATAAACAACAATAAAAAAGATATCAACATGATTATGAAACGGGAGTATAAGTAAATCCCCCGCCAACATTCCTGTTTTTTACAAAAGATCAAGATAAATTGTTTTTGCGGACTCTAGTCAACATGAAAGAGCGCAAAGATTGCATGGAGAAAGAATTGAATGACCTAAACATTTTTCTCATAACTAAGGTTGAAAAGTTGGACACCAGAATGAGAAACATGGATCGCAATCTCGACAATATGCAATATTATATTATTGTTCAATTGCCTCCATAACACAAACTTCCATCTCCAGCTTTCATTTTAGACCCTGACCCAAATCAATCATCCTCCTTTAAATAACTTTTTGTGATTGCATTATTTCTTAATGTTTGGATTGTTTTTTATTTGGTCTGTAATGTTTGCGAATTGCTTTTGTGTTTGAACTTTGGACTAAACTTCGTACTTTGGTTTGCGTTATAATATTATGAATTATCTAGTATCTTTTTTACTATTGACAAAAAGGGAGAGAAGGTATGGATTGCAAAATTTAGAGTGTGAAAATTTTTCATTGCACTAATATTATTTCTACAGGTTTTCTAAGTCTCTAAGCACTGCAAAAGCTTATTGGATTGGTTAAAATTTTTCTTGTTCCTTAACTTTTGAAAAAAAATTCAAAGCATTAGGTATAAAAGTTTCACTAAAATTCTTTCAATGCATTTACTTTAATAGTTTGATTGCGCTTCATTCCAAATTTAGCTTTAATCAAAAAGCTTTTTAATCTCAATATTTTATCTTCTTAAAAGTTCTGCTTGGATAAGTCTTGTCATCATAAAAAAAAAAAAAAAAGGGAGATCCGTTGAGAATACATTCCCTAAGAGATTTTGAAGATTAGCAAAACTTATCTAGAGTAAAGATTTTGATTTTAATAATAAATATCTTTATGTGGAAAGTCTAATAAAATATGATTAAACGATATTAATTAGAACTAGAGTCATGACTAAATTATTTCCTTCCTTATGTGTTCTATCAAACGGCTAAGAAAGAGACAATATTCTCGTGTAATGGCTAGTAGCGATTGGTTGAATTTCCTGTCATATTTATAAATTGTTCCAAAGGAAAGTCTTCAAATTATTTATGACCTTCCTAGAATGATCTTCTTGAGGCGTTTTACTCTTTATAAAATGAAGGCACTCGACTTATGGAAATCTAAACTACTATATGGACAGCAGAATCTATGGAAAGCCTTATTCTTGATCTTGACGTCATCAAACCTTCTTGATAAGATCCAAGCCAATGGGTAAATTGGATGGATTATCCTCCTGAAGATATGTCCAACGATTAGCTTGAAATAGGAAGAGTATAAGAGGAGGTCTCAAAGCTGAGAGCCATTGATTTCAAGAGAATCGAAGCTTGCAGTTTCAAAGTCGAAGAGTGTTCTATGATCAAACTTATTCATCTTTGGAGCACAATATTGTAATTATTTAGGGGTCGAGAGTGTGTGAGGAGTAATACATACAAGCTTGAGATTAGATAGCTTAGATCTTGTAACCTCTTATTGGTTCTTCTTAGTAAAAGTTGCTCTATCTCTTACTTTCTTTAATTTTTGTGATAGAATTGCATACCGATAAGATCTTACCAATTCTTTTCATCTCTAGTGGTGTTTTGTCGAAAATTTCTTAAAACACTTTTAATTCTACACAATCATTTATTCACCCCCTCTAGGTGATAATTTTAACCATAACACTCAAATCATGTGATAATTTATCAACTGATTTTTCTCATCTAACTCTTGTAATTTTGGTATAGGCTTGGGATTTCACTAGCTACAGTAAGAGGATTTCATAGTTGAAATTTAAGCAAATTTTTTGCAATCAATAATTTGGAGAAAAAGGTTTGACTGTACGATTAAAAATTGATGTAGTATGATTACTGATTTTTCTATCTTATCAAACTAGTTATATATGTGAAATTATTTCAGAATATCAAATTAAGTACCACAAAATCTAGATAACAAATGTGCAAAAGGGACATTAATATCCTAGTAATTTTTTTTTATTTTTTTAGATAAGATATTCTTAATAAGTTGACTTCCATCAACAGCTTCGACCTGAAGTTGACGATGCACGAGACACCCTGCAGACAGTAATTAATGAGGGAGGTTGACTTAATCTTAAAAGCCTTGGATTTCTCCAAGATTGAGTTATCACGCGCGACATTAACTTATCTGAGATTAATTGCCATTTCCAAGACAACAGAAGCTTCGGATCCCTGCAAATCTCTGACTCTGATGCATCAGAAAAACAAAAGAAGAAAGAAAAAACTCTCGTGAGCTGTATTCCTAATGACGTATAGACCTTTAAACGGGTGCAGTGATCTAATCTGAATTGATCAATTTAATTCATGTTGATCTATATTCATGTATGTAAAATTAATAATCCATATATGATTTTGACTTATATTGCTAAAATACTTTCATATTTAATCAAATTTAAGAAAATTTATACCCAAATTAAAGTTAGAGCACGGAATGAATAAACACGAAATTGAATAAATGCAATAGAAATAATTGTAAAAATGGGTTGAAAAATGAGTTTAATCCATTTTGACAAGTTGAATTACATATAATATAAAAGGAGCTTGTAATTTAGCATTAACTAAGTTTAAAACTTACCTAAATGATGGTTGTTTCAAGTGTTACTTTTGGTGTTTCGTCTACATGGAACTAGATCCTCGTCAATACCGTAGAACAGTTCTTGGGAAGCAAGGAAATGTTTATTATGATTGTGAACGTGAGTACTAATCAAATTAAACCAGCTAATTTCGGCTTAAGGCAGCATCCGAAGAGGAAAAAAAACAAACAATTGCAATTCTAGATTTTGGTAAATAAATAGTCATATCGACACCAGTTGCCGTGACCGCAACCTCATCACGAGAAAATGATGAAATAAAATCTACTACATCTTATGATGGGTTGACCTATTTTCATCAAAAGAAATTATAGCTCATATGCTTAGTGCAAATACAATGACCCGACGCAAATTGTTGCGTTCTCCACTCTAGAATCACCACTAGCTTGAGTAAGTGAGCTCCATATATGGCTCTGTGTCATATTAAGATGACGAATCAAGTTAATCTATCATAAAAAAATTCATTATTTTCTTATATTTTTTAAGCAAGAAGGATGGACTTCATTACCTTAATCTCGCCGAAGTTTGCGAATCGTTCGTCAACTAAATGTGAAAACCCAAGATTGATCTACACGTAAATCGATATACAATCTTTTCTTCTTTATGCTTTGGCGAGAAGGTGCCAAATGTAGATTAATCACTTTAGTTTGAACGCAGAATCATGTTGTCGTGCCTTTAATCCTGCCACGCCGCTTTCCTTGACCGTAGGGGCAATCAACAAGAGGGATCATGGCATTCCAAATTTCAATTTTTGACGCACTAGGACCATCGAACTTTGGTTACATTTTTATTTTCCCTTTCCATTTTCGGCTTTTCTTTCTTGCTCTTTTAGAATTCACATGTCAAGTCATATCCCGTAAATTAAGCAGAGGAAATTGATCAATCTTGCCGAGACAACATTTAAGTCACATCAAACGCAACCTGTTATGTGGCCCCAACATCCTTAGACGAGACACTATTATAGTATTATTGATGGTGAATTTTGCTCGTTAGTTAGGGAACGTGCGTCTTGACTTATTGGGTATCAACTGCCAATTTGACAAGACAAAACGTCCTGAACTTTCGCTACTCGAGAGTGGGACTAAAGATTTCAAATTGGTCTAACAAGTCAGTAATCTTTGACCTATAGTCTATCCTTTCTTCTGGGCATTCTTTTCCTAACTCAGTATTTCAAGTTTCAAGTTTCAAAGGCACAACACAACGTGTAGTGTATTTGCACACCTTTGTTAAATTTATGACAAAGTTTTCCCTCTATAGAAACAAAAAAAAAAAAAAAGCAATTTTATATGCATCATGAGCTTTTACTAAGAATTTTAAAGAAGTTCGTCGGTCATTTCATTGTACTAGGTGCAATTTTAGAATTGCTAGATATTATGGATGCCTATGTTTTGATACAAACTCAATGATCTCGACATATAATTAACCTTTATTGCACATAATCATCGAATTCGTTGTCGGTACCTTTTCTTTGAAAAAAAGCACCACTATTTGGGGCAATCTTCCGTCATGACTGAGGAAATACCGGACCTTCACACGGGTTCGACAGGGAGCCATAAATTACGGCGAGATCTCACTGGAAAGTGGAAGTAAGTAAGTCGTCGAATATAGCAATCGCCGATTCTAGAAACGGCACTGCATTTGACCAACATAAGGTAAAGTCTAAAGTATCCACATCCGACCTCCGAAAATTGAATAGATTTCGGGGTTACCAATTTGTGGAATAGCAAAAGAAGGGAATAAAACTCTTTGAAAGATGCACTTATGTATAGGTGGAATATCATATCAGATCGGGCACTTGATACTAACATACCTATGGAATTGAGATCATGGGCAGCTATCAAAGCAAAAGGACAGACGATCTTCTTCAGGAGTTTTAACCTAAGTACCATGTGACATGTTGTATTGGGTCGTCATCGAGTTTAAGGACGTACAATACAAACGTATCTCATCAAATTAAGAGAAGCGAAAGATCTGCCTCACTCTTTCAGGTCTTCGATTCTCCAAATTGTGAGCCAAAACGAGAGAAATATCAGAAGTAATAAAAAAGAAGTATCAAATTTCAGACACTAAAGAGGAGATTAGAGAAAAAACTAGTTAGTCCATTGGAGTGAAAGAGTAAACAAGAGGACTCCCCCTCTATCGCGTACCGTTCTTTTCTTTTAAGACTCGATCGCGAACCGTGACTCGAGCAGATCGTAGGGAGCCCACAACGCGTCCAACGGGCACGGCCGGTTTGCATCGAGGCGGACCCACGGCTTGCCCTTCCCGCTCCAATGGAGGAGGCTCACCGGACCGGGGTGCAGGTCCCGACACAGCCCTCTGAAGTTGTCCCCCCCGAGCCCATGTTGGTTCCACCGGTGATCGACCGGTGCGATGCGACCAGCGAAGACGAGCAAGAAGGGCGGCAACGACCCCAGCTCGTAAATTCTCATCCTCTTTTGAAGCTCCATCCACTCCACGATCTTGGTTGTGTAGTCACCTTCGCGCCATTTCTCTCGGTCAATCACCATGACCCCGGTATTGAAGTAGCAGGCTCTCCTTCCTTCGAACGTGAGGGACAGGCTAGGGTTTGCCCAGAAGGTGGGAGTGAAGTAGGAGGTGAAGTTGGCGTTGCAGTACTCCGGCGCGGCGAGGACGGCGTCACCATCGAGTGGGGTGGCAGCGAGCTTCGCAACGTCGTCGACGAGGATTAGGTCGGAGTCCAGGTAGACCACCTTGCGAACGCACGGCGGGAGGAGCTCCGCAAGGTAGTTGCGGGCATAGTTGAGCGGGCGGTCGAGGGCGGAGCGTATGGAGGTGGATATCAGGCCGGCGACAGCGGCATCGTCGAATGTGTAGACACCGAAGCAGAGGTACGGGAAGGTGGCAGTGACTGCACGGCGGAGGTAGTCGAGGTCGGCCGCGGCGGCGGAGGCGGCGACGGCGAAGTGGAAGCACAGGTTCTCGGGGCACGAGGAGTGCTGGAGGGCGGAGAGGATAGCGGCCATGGAACCGCGGAGGTAGGCGGCATCAAGGGTCATGGCTACATGGACGGCACCGGGGGAGCAGATGTCGGCAGAAGTGAGGGAGGGGCAATCGCGGGAGTTGTAGAACTTGGGGGCTTCTTTGAACCGCCGATGGGCGGCGGCGGAGGCGGCATTGGTGGTCGGTGCTATGTAGAGGAGGTGGAATAGGAGGAGGGGGAGCAGGAGGAGGAGGGGCGGAGCAGTGAGCTTAGGCATCGCGTCTTCACATCTCTCCTTCGTACGATGGATTGTTCATACCCTGAGGAGCAAATTTTGAGCAAGTGATATAAGAGAGAGAGAGAGAGAGAGAGACAGGCAGACAGATTAGTGCTAATTTGGTAATATGGTAATCTTGGATTTGATTTTGATTATTTATGTAGTTTGTAAGGACAATGGTAGGCAAAATTGGAAGAGGAGATCTGGTGGGGACGGGCGAATTAAAGTAAAGGCCATGACATTACTAGGGTTTCCACAAGGGGACATGACTGTCGTTTAGATCCCCATGACGGGTGCCTAGTCTTGGGGACATCCACGATCTACAGTTGTTGGCCATAAATGCTTGATGCTCGTTGTAGAAAGTCTGTGCTGCTAGCTGCTAGATGATTTCTGATTATTGTTTTACCAATTTTGATTTTGGAAAAGGATCTCTTGAGATTCATTAGTGTGGGCACGGTATAAAAGGCTAATTTTGCACCTAGATTCCCAGTTTGTTTTGGCTAATTTGCAATTGTAGGCGCTCTTGAGCATGGTGAGTCATTTTCTTAGAGCGGTCAAATCGTGATTTCGATTGCGTGATATGTTAAAGTTTGAAATTTTTATATAATCAGTACATTTTAATTAGAATCCTATCAATTTTCAGAGTAGTCATTGACATGACGAGTACGTAGCCCAATTTCTGAATACTAAGTCATTTCCCATGATTCCCGGGTCATCATTTTTCCAAGAAAAGATTGGTCTAGTTCTAGTCAAACTATAGAATTGATAGCAAAAAGTTAAAGAATTTGGTGCGTTGAGTGACTACAGTCAATACAAAAAGTTGCTCAAGTTTAATATAGAAATTTACCTTATTTCTCTATACGATTTGTGCATTTCAGGCAATATATATATAGACACACACATATTTTATTTCCTTAATCTTTCTTAAATTGACATTCTAATATTAAAATAAACTCTCATTCTTATTTTAAATCATCACAAATTTTCAGTCTCTCAACTTGCGAAATTCCTATTATAAGAACTCTTGTATTCCTTATGGTCAAGATGGGGTTGGAGATACATACCTCGCAACATGATGTGAATATGTATCAAGCAACTCAAATAATTATGGAAAGAAAAAGTTCATCCCATGAATTTTATTTTACTTGTCAACAAGATATTTTGTGCCTCTTTCCAATGAAGAAATTTAGCTCCGTCTTCGCAATTTTAGATCGAAAAATGGATATCTAAAATATTCGATGTACTTGGTACAATAGAACCGCTACCCTAGATTGAGATCACACAATATTAACATGTCCTCAACTTTGAATGGGAAAAAAAGACATGAAAAGGCTTACTTTTCTAAAGGGTGTCATTGAAATTTCAAATGTCATTGCAGTCTTGGTGGGGATGGGGGGAAACTTCACTTGTCACAACAGCACACGCACTTCGCTCGGATTCGCCCAGCCACTCTTCGCAATTCCTTAGAATCTCTCAATGTCGATCCAAACTCCGGAAAAATCCAATTCGTGTGGGTGATCCTATGAATGCGTGTCTAGTACGCATCCGTACTTTTCCCGAAAATTGACTATACTTAGAAAAAAAAAATTAACCTTCAAGAGACACAAATCACGACAAATTGTATGAATAGAAACAATTATACATACTCTATACTGTAATAGAAAAAGTAAAGTACCGCCCATGAATTGAGTTGGCGGGGACGAAATTGAACGAGGAGATGGTTGCCACGCATACCCTTTACGAAAAGCGTGAAGGAACACATGCATTGGGGCCGATCTCTGTTCATTGAAGGCCACAAAAATTAGGTGGATTTTGAATGCCGAAAGAGACGGCAGAAATCGGAAGCTAGTAGAAGGCTGCTTCGCGAGGACGTTTAATCCCTTTCGACCCTGTGATCGTACACGTTAAAGTCCCGTCGCTCAAGGCCATGATTAGCCTCGACTTTGCCCCCCGCTCCCACGGCAATCACGGCAGGATTTGATTGACTTTATTCTCTAGGCATATGGGTGTTTAATGTAATATTTGGAGGCAACAAATATCTCGAAAAGAAACGGTGGCGCGTGATCTGATCGTATCGTACAATCTCGCATTATACGGCAAAATGTCAAGGCTCGAGTTCTATGGTGTTCGCTCAAATCATGTGCAAGCTTTTATAAGACTTGTCAATGAAATGATTTTCGAATTAATTATTTTTTTAGAAAGTATGATATTCTATTATTTTAACGTGTGATGAGATGTTACATTTAGTGTCTTCTTATATTGATGGTCCGCTGAAAAGTTTCTGATTGTCAAATCAAACAATTAATAATTGCATGATTCATCGTTTTAATGACAGGGATGGTCTCCGGTACTTTCGTTGGTAGTTTTTGGCAATATCTTGTAAATGGTATACGATATATGCTTTTTCTTGTTAATAGCTGTACTTGTTTCTTATCATAAATTACTTCAGGACCACATAAAGGTACAAAGCAAAGGACTCAAAATTAAATGCCTCAACAGTATAATTAGATGGCATGTCCAACCCTCAAATACAATGGATCATAAATTTCTGTTTTTCTAATCTCGACCTTATCACTTTCAATGCAATTTCCATGCTAGAGCATCGCGCAACGCCATGTGCTGCATGTGCAAGGATTCAATTGCAACAATAATTAGATTCGGCCCTCTGCCAAATCGAGAGAATTTCAATCTGTCCTTTCTCACTTCATTGAGAGGAAGGGAGAGATTGGTAAAGAGGCCAATGAATTGTGTCGGCAACGGAGAAGACGGCCTCTCTTTTCACATGTTCCTCGGGTTCTCTGTGGGCCATTCATGTGCTAAGCAGACAACTCATTAGCTTTGGCTAAATCTAATAGCTTTTCGTTGACCAAAGTTTTAACAAATGATTAGGGCACACGATGATGGTAAATTTTACAGAAATTTCACTAATTTAATAAGCGCGTTTGAGTTCCGTGATAACTCCATTAATGATGCCGTGTGACCTCATGGAGAAAATACTATATGTTATTAGTGATATGTACACTTGTTAGCACGGATCAAGTATAATAGCCAAGAATATTCTCGGATCAATCACAGAATTGAATGGATTATTACCATTGAATTGCTATAGAGTATAGAATTATGATATCTCAAATCTTGTATGTTGCCGACAGATGAAGTGGGGTCGAGGGAGGTCGAGAAAGTCGAATCTTGTTAACGAAATGATTGGCTAAAACCTTGTCGTTTTGCCACGACACTTGCTTTTTGTGCACATGCAAGGTGTGATCAGCAAACTTCGCAGCTAATCCTGAAGATGGACCAGATGGAAATCGTTTTGTCCGTTTACCAAGAAGTCGGTGGAAGTCATTGGCCGATGCAACTGATGAATTGCTGCTACGTCGTTCATCAGACATCTCATGTCCAGCTTGTCTTCCATGCGATCGCTACTATCCCATGTCAGGTCCTGGGCAGCATACCTGCATGCATTCATCATTCAATGTTTACGCAGGACGTTGCCAAATATACTTGAATTTTCACGCGCCATACGCAGTTTCAGGACCCGCAACGGAGCCCGACTCGTCTTCATCATGCATCGATACATTCATCTCGCGATTCTCAGGATATAGTATTGAGTAATGCTAAGATTAGAAAATGGTTTTATGGATACGTTTATAAACACTTAAGTTAACAATGTTGCGTAGCAAGAATATTTGGGGGTATTAATCTTTTCCTAGACTTAATCGTATCCACAAACATCTTCAATTAGAGGCACCACATAACATACGTGATTTGAGGTTTGCATTTAGCTAATAGATTCGAAGTGACTTCATTTTTAGAATTGAGGAACTTGATCCTTACGGCAAATGACTCAAACCTAGAATATAGAAAACCATAAAGCCTCCTTTGCTTCCGCTGAAAAAGAACTTATGAGTAGATTCTAATTTCAAGAAAATGCGAAGGAAGAAAAGCTTTTGCTCATATCACTGGCGCTGCCCAACCATTGCCGTGACGAGCGCCTCCAATTTGCCGATGAAATGCCGACCTTCTCATCTGCTTGACTAATCTGGCATCTCTCTCTCTCTCTCTCTCTCTCTCTCTCTCTCTCTCTCTCTCTCAGAGTGAAGGTTGTGACTTATGACCATAAATAGGCTTCGATGGAGGTCTCTCACCTTGCACAACCTAGATCTATGGTAACGCTAGGCTGTTAACCTCCATGGCCGCTGCAGTTCGCCTCATTGACCCCATCGATTGGCGCAAATTTGACAGAGAGATGCGTACTTCGTAAATAGGTCGACCTTGTATTAGGTTCTTTTGAAACCCTAATGATATGTGGACTTAGGTTAGGTACCCCAATTCCATGTTCTCGAAGCTATACTGTTCTATGATTAATCCAAATCCAAATTTTTGTTTCTTTCCAAACATGAAAAGTCCATAAAATTTGAATCTCATTCAGTAAGTAATCCAACTTCGCGGCAAACCAAACAAAGTCTAATATGTTGAAGGTGCCATCTAGTACAGATTGTCGCTTAGGATTGCACCTTCTAGGTATTACAGGACACATCTACTCTCATGAACTATGATACATCAGAAATTTTTTTCAACCTTTTGTATGAAACGTAAGCAAGCTCAAAACTCCAATATTAATACGATAATCTCATAATTTCTTGGCACAAAAATTCAATTGAGAATAACATTTCCTTTAAACTAATCAACTTGGACTTAAGAGTGGAGAGGAAGATTGATAATCCACTGTATCTTATGAAAATGCTTCTCTTATTCAATGGGCAATGAAATGGAAACAAGAAAATGACACTGAATTTTTTATTTTTTTTTCAGCTTTGTATTCTCCCTGTTCAACGCTTGTGGTTTGAGAATGGAGATTAGTTCTTCGTCTTGGGCTCCACCCAATATGCAGGATGACCTGATGAGTAGGTTCACCATGGGCTGTAGATGTGGCCCATGGGCTGGATTGAAGGCTCAAGTTGCTTCAAAAGGAATTTCTTTAGCGTAAGAACATTGGTTTAAAATTAAACCTAGAGTCACATGCTAAAATATGTTTTCAATTAAAAACAAGAGTTCCTTTACTTTCCATGACAACAAGAATTACAAGCAGATATTAGACGAAAGTGTTTCTTGACCCTGAAACATGACTAAACTCATGTCTTAACTTTTATTTACGTAGAAGATTTCTTCTATTCATGAGCCCAACACATTTCCAGGAATAACAGAGCAATCTTTTCACTTTCACTAGAAAAAGATGACAATATTTTCAAGAATAAAACTGGCCTTCTTTTTTCTTCTTTTTTTCTTTTTTTCAGTCGGGGCTTCTTTTTCTTTGCAAGGATAGATTCTCAACAATCATCTTTGATCAAAATAGAAATCTTATTCGTGTAATGGTGGATTTCATTAGGGTTAATACCCTGAAAAACCCAAAACTGGTACACTTGTGATAAATCTACCCCAAACTATTTTTTTGACCACCAAAAACCCCAAACTGGTATACCTTTGACAAATTTACCCTAAACTAGTACATTTGTGACAAATTTACCTTATGTTAGTTTTAGTTTAATTTTCTTGTTAAATTATAAAGTTAAATAACACGTGACAATTTAGAGGTATACCAATTTGGGATTTTACACTATATTTATCACAGTTTACAATTTTTGTGATTTTTTTGTGGTATTAATCTAATTTAGCGGATGGTATATTAGTCAAAGATTTATCAGTTTGGGATTTTTTGTGGTTGAATAAATTAGTTTTGGGTAAATTTGTCATAAATGTACAAGTTTAGGATTTTTTATAGTTAATTAAGGTAAATTTGTCACGGGTGTATCGGTTTGGGGTTTTTCATGATAAAAAAATAGTTTTGGGTAAATTTGTCACAAGTGTCACAGTTTGGAGTTTTTTAAGGTATTAACCAATTTCATTAGTCATCATGTACAAGATATCACGTGAAAGGAGCAGGTTTAGATGTTTACTTCATGGACAACATCAATTGTGAGGGTGATATGATTGATTGGAGTGTTAAGGGATTTTGACTCGGGAGACCTTCGGGCCATGACCCACCAATTGTATGCACAAGTGCAAAGTCTACACTTTCTCGATCTGTGTAAGTTATAATGTGCTTTTCGACGTATTTAAGTGATAGTCTTTGTGTCATACTTACTGAAAAAAGATAAGAGAGAATAGAAGTTCCTAGGGTTCCTTTTGCCTTAATTAATGTTGAATGTCTCACCTTGCTAATGTGCATGTCCCTCCACTTCCCAAAAAGAAAAACAAAACAAAACAAAAGGAGGAAAATCATGTCCCGTCTTCAATTAATGAAGGTGTCACATCAAAATTTGAGAATATGCTGTGGCATCTGAAGAATGTGATTTCGTGCCAAATGAAGTAGGCGAGATAAAAGGCCACTACAGATCCAACATCTAGCAGACATAAAGGTGGTCATAAGACCGGGCGAGATAGTGATGAGAAGGAATACGGATAATAATTGAAGGAGTGGTGCTGGAGATGCTCCTAAGATGAATCCAGGCTCTTTTTTTTCACACTTTTGTTGCTTTTTTCTTAAACAGGAGTGGGATTCTCCTGATTGATTGAACCGCTTTAGCTCTTTAATACGGTCATCCCTCAAAATCTTGATGATCAATGGGGATAAATTGATTCAATTCTCCTCTCATAAATCAAGATAAGCGATCCATGCATGTTGTCTTGTACTATCTGGAGGTCCATAGAATACGCTACAAATTCTAGATAACTAGTTAAGTCCAGGCCTCTGATCTATACAGATGATTTTGATTCAGAGCAGTTTGCACATAGTTAATAAGGTTTAAATGAACGACTTCTAATTGACGAGCCGAAAATCTCAAGATGCTATAAATAGCTGTGTTTGCTATGAGGATCGATATTGCTTATTATTGGAAGAAACCATATTTATATTCCCTTTACGAATGCACAATGAACTATACGAAGGATTGTGACGCGTTTTTCAGAGAAAAGAATTATCTTTTATCGGCAATTTCAAGTCAAATTTGGAGACTACAAGCGGAGACCTACGTAGGGTCAACTTGTAGTCAATTCCATAGTAGACCATTCCTCTCCATGCGCGTCCGCAAAAAGAATTAACAGAGGCCGTGCACATTAGGGAGTACCCTGCATTGATTGCAATCGTTCAAAAGAGACATGAATTGATGTAATTGATGCTTTCAAAGTCGTCGGTCCACCAAATGATGCTGGAAAAAAATTGTTTTTTTTTTTCCTAAATTTCATGCTGCTGTATATTCTTACTTCTTCATGCTAGATTGACGTTTTGGATTGTGGGGATTTTCTAAATTTCATGCTACCATTCATTTTTCAACTAATTGTGTAGTAAAAGTCCTTAAAACTAATCCAGAGGGTTTTAAAAGGAACCTTCAACAGCTCCTTGTTTAGGGAAAAAGAAAAAGAGAAAAATGACAGTGATGACAGTGATCCCTTAATAATAGGAACTTCTTTTTATTTTATACAAAAGTGTAGATCACTGAAAAAGGCAAATATTATGCGAAATTACGAATGATGTTAGAAGAGGAAACAATTAATGAAGAAAGTATAAATAAGATTTGGTTATTTTAAGAAGAGTTGAGGTTATTATTGCACATTGAAGATGAATCGATTTAAATTCTCAATGCAAAAGAGAAACATGGGATCACTGTCGGGCGTTTATCAAATTATGATTTTTGCTGCGCACTAATGGAGGTTATATGGGACTTCATGAGTTTTTTTGCCCACAAAATTCTAAAGTTGAAAGTTGTTTTAACTTTGCTAAGATAGATCGTATGAGATTTTGTGGAACTATTGATAAATGTTCTAAAATACTAAATAATTAGATAAGTAGATAGTTTACTACTTAAGTATGATTTTTTTTATTTTTTCTAGAAAGTGCTCCAAGGACTTGTTAAGCAATCAAATAAGAATTATTGTTTTTTTTCAATATATTGATTGTTCTTGTGATATAAAAATTATTTTTTTAAAATGAAATGTCCCCTTACCTTTAACAAATGATTCGAGAGCACTCGTGAACTAGACCCAATTAAATGCTATAACACTACCTCTCAATTAGGTTTTGTCTTATTAAATTGTGAATGATGCAAATTCAAAGCCTCTTATTTTGATACTGCGAAAGATCTTAAGAGATTACTTGAGATTATTACTAGGTCAAAACATGATTTTATATTTCAATATCACTACCAAATAGATAGATACATGGGCTACATTTTCCTATCATGCTAAGGAAATAATAAAGACCAATAATTTTTCACGGGGCTTTAAGTGGAGTTGTGTTTTATCATCATCACAAGGGGTGTTGACGGTTCGGGATTTTTTATTCCCAGCCCGACCCGAACGTGATTGTTGTATGTTTATTGCCACCCGAATCACATGAAGTTCACTATCTATAACTCCTTTATCCTCTCCTCCCATCTTTACGGTATGCACTCTTTGAAACCAAAGGAACTTTTCACACTGACCTTCTTCATTTGCTTTTTCTTCACAAACAACAACAAGCCTTGTCCTCTTGCCATGCTTCAGTCGAGACGTGGCCGTGGTCGTCCGTCGCTCCCATTGTGATCGGGCTTTTGAGGAGGACAAAGTTGAGAGCCATGTTCTCGACGATGGAGGTGTAAATGACAACGCTAAAGGAGATGTTCTCGGAGGGATTGACGATCTCTAGGAGCGAGGGAGCGCAAGTGTGTGGTTTGATGTGTTCTTGTTTGGTTCGATCAAGTACCCGAACCTAACTGAACCTGTCATGATGCCCATTTGTTTACCTATTATCCGAACTGATAAGAGATTCTACTAGAAAAATCTCAGATTTTCGGGTCCGGTTGTTTTTAAATACCCGTATGCATCACCACTAGATTTTTTTCTAGATTGGATTCAAGTGGAGGCTGTCAGCTTTACTTAATTGTCTAATAGCTCCTTCTTCATCCTGGAGTCCACTCAATTGACTGCCAATTATTGATTACGCACTGTACATTACTCTAAAGCAGACCATGGATTTGCCTCCACACATTTCCCATGGGGGATATTTCAAGAACGCAACGCGAGCCACCCAGAAAACGTGCATCTTACGAACGACGAGGGCGGCAAGTGGTCGGTCCAGGACGGTCGGTCTCGGTGTTCTTGTCTTTTCTCTCCCAAGTTTAAGAAACATAAATTAAGGCAATTATAACGATTAGTGACGAGCTACTACTAATGGCAAGTGGTCGGTCTATGACGGTCGGTCTCGGTGTTCTTGTCTTTTCCCTACTAAGTTTAAGAAACATAAATTAAGGCAATTATAACGATTAGTAACGAGCTACTACTAATGGCTCGAATTTTCGAAATTATTCGACTATTCAGATAAATCCAGATATCTTACACATGTTTTGATGCTGAAATCATTTGGATTTCATGAAAATACTAGCATGGGTGCATATTATTGCGTGGAGGACATGTTCCTCATTTTTCTT
Organism: Eucalyptus grandis; assembly: GCF_016545825.1. Taxonomy (NCBI): domain Eukaryota; kingdom Viridiplantae; phylum Streptophyta; class Magnoliopsida; order Myrtales; family Myrtaceae; genus Eucalyptus; species Eucalyptus grandis. The sequence continues at coordinate 22,913,035 of NC_052619.1, read as the reverse complement.
ACCTAAACATAAGTAGGGTACACAAAAAAAGTTGTGTCAAGTTACCAATTGTGTTTAAAATGTGACTTTAAAGAAGATTTTAAGCATAAAGCATAGCCTACGTACTAAGGTTAGTTTCGAAATCGGGTCCCGTTTGCGCTTTTTTTTTTCATTAGTTTCATGTCCATATATCTGTATCCTTGATTTAGAGTGGTTGCTCCACCATTATATACATGCATCCTTTTTATTTGAACTTAAATTAACATGGACTTGCATAACATTCTCAATCAAGCACCTTGGACTGTAGATTCCAATAATTGGACCTAAGATATCAGTTGGTACGAACAAAAATTTGACGTGTGAAAGCCCCTAAGAACTTCAGTGAGGAAGATCACAACTGGACCTTGAGTGGGGAGATTTCTCTTACGGGATTGTCGCATTGAAGTTTTCCACATTAAAAATTGTTGTCGTCCCCAATTAGCCACATTCAACATCCGAGAGACCTGATTAGAAAAAGTTATTAGGGTTTAAGAATTTGATTATGCAAACCAAAAGTTTCGGGACTCGATTAGGGAAAAGAAAGTATAATTCTGCCATTGAAACTCTACCGTATGGCATCCAATTTACTCAAAAAGACCCATCACATATTCAGTGACCCTCAAGAGAGCCTAGTATGGGGATGACTTAAAGTGAAGAGTTGCCAATGTTTGATTTTTTTAGTGTAAAAACGTTGATACTGAAAAAAAGAAAAATAATAATAATTAAAAAAAAAATTCCCTTCTAACAATAAGGGATGAGGTTTGTGGGTACCTATAAGTAAAAACATAGAATGTAATCTTATGGTACGCATGGTAAAACTTCTATTCTGAGAAACAATTTCTTTTTAGAAATAGGTCTTTTCTACTTCTATTTCGAGAAATAATTTTTGAGTAAAATAAGACATTTAATAACTATATAAAATTTATATTATTAGAAAAAGAATAAAAATGCGTTTGATATGATTTATAAATTTTTGTATTTATTCGTTTTTTCTTCTTGTTCACAGATTGCCAACTGCCACCCATTGCTGCACGATCGCCACTTGCCGCCGCATGACAGCCGATCGCCGACCGTCGTTGCTGACCGTCGCTATAAGATTGTCGCCCACAGTCCACCAACCGTCACCGCTGACCACTAGCCGAGGGAAACATTTGTGGGTGCCCTACTGAAAGGATTACTGGGTGGGCCCTCATAAGGTGGAAACACTCTCTTGGAAATGGAATACCGCATGGCATTCAAATTTACTCAAAAAGATCCATCATTCCCCGTTGTCCGGCGAACTCCCACCAATTTCCCTTGATTGAATGCTTCCCCCACCCAGGAAAAAAAAATCCCATCATTAAGACCAACCTCAGCCGGCCGCTCGTGCGACGGGGACAGTAAATGCGCGTACGCACGCTGCGAACGTGCGTCCACTGGAACCGCCACACGTGTCGTTTACCAGCCACTTTTACCAACGCTTCATGCCGACCAGTCGTTCACGTCCCCAGCACCTCCCCCATCGGACGCAAGGCATCTCTAAATTTAAGCCCCCAAAACCCCCTTCTTCTCCACGGCTCCCTTTCGCCTTCTCTCTCTAAAAATCAAGAACCTAAATTTGGAACATCTCTCCACGAGAATTTGAGAATTCATCTTCCTTTCTTTTCGGGCCGTTTTCGTCGGGATCGAAGGCATTGATGAGACGTCGGCGATAGGCGACGCGCGACGGCGGCGATGTCGGTGGCGGCGGCGGCGATGGCGGTGAACTGGGTGACGTACTACCTGGCCGAGCACCCGGCGATCGTCAACTTCCGGTGGAGCCACACCCACTCGTGGGGCTCCACCTGGTCCTTCCTCGCCTCCTCCGTCTCCCTCTACCTCGCCCTCGCCCTCCTCCTCCACCTCCTCCTCCTCCTCCCGCGCCGCCGCCGACCCGTCCCGGTCGGCCCCGCCCCGGCCCTCCACAGCCTCCTCATGGCCCTCCTCTCCGCCACCATCTTCGCCGGGGCCCTCCTCTCCTCGGCCGCCGAGATCCGCGACACCCGGTGGCTCTGGCGCCGGTCCCGGACGACGCCGTTCCAGTGGTTCCTCTGCTTCCCGCTCGGGACCCGCCCCTCCGGCCGCGTCTTCTTTTGGTCCTACGTCTTCTACCTCTCCCGCTTCCTCCACATGCTCCGCACCTTCCTCACCATCCTCCGCCGCCGCCGCCTCTCCTTCGCGCAGCTCTTCAACAACGCCGCCCTCACCTGCGTCGCCTTCCTCTGGCTCGAGTTCTCGCAGTCGTTCCAGGTCCTCGCCATCCTCTCCGCCACGCTCGTCTACGCAGCCGTGTACGGGTACCGCTTCTGGACAGCCATCGGGCTACCCGTCGCGTGCTTCCCGTTCGTCGCGCACTGCCAGGTCGCGCTCCTCGGATGCAACCTCGTGTGCCACGTCGGCGTGCTGACGCTGCACCTGGTCAAGGGCGGGTGCAACGGGATCGGCGCGTGGGTGTTCAATTCGGTGCTGAACGGCGCGGTCTTGATGCTGTTCCTGAAATTCTACGTAAAGATGCATCTGGGCAAGAAGAGGGGGGCGGTTGTCGTCGTCGGCGGCGGCGGCTGCGGCTGCGCCGACAGCATCGGCGCAGGGGGTGCCGGCGAGGCCTGCGATCGAGATCGTGAACCGTCTTCTTCCTTATGCGGTGGGTCTGATGTAATTAAAGAGGCAGAGGAGGAGAGCATCGTCAAAGAGAAGGAATTATAGGGATTGAATGGTGGGTGGTTGCTGGTGGTGGTGGACCTGGTGGTGCTGGTGGTGGTGACTTTTCTTGTAGCCCTCAAATTTTGGGAAGCAAAACGTTTGCCGCGGAGCCCTCTCTCTCCATCTCACCTTCTTTGGGTTTCTCTCTTTCTTTCTTTTCATTTTTGTAGAAATTGATATATTTGTATGTACTACAATAAAATGGTTCAAAAGTTTTACCGATGTTGCAGAATGCTAGTGTAGTAATTAGGGTAGTCAGGCGATTCTGCTGATATTGTTTAGAAGAGGATTTAGCAGAGTTTTGTAGGGTCATTATTTGACCTTTCTGCTCCTTAGAGTTGAGAGCGATTCTGAAAGTTCATGTTGGTAAGAGTATCATACAGATTACAAATAAATTTCTCGATTATATCTTCACAGAGACTTCAGTGGCATATTTAGACGAATCATTCTCGACCGATTGCGAAATATTAAAGGGATATGTAGTGCCCGTCGTGGTCAATTTGCACCAGCATAAAGAGGTGGTTGAAAGCTACTCTTTATTGTTATTCATTGAGAAAGAAGCCTCGGTTAAATTAAAGCGGAGTCGACTGCCGATCAAAATTGACCCGGCTCGAATCAAATGGTCCCTCCTAATACCAGGAAAAGCGGGATCATTCCAATCCACCACAACATCGCTTGATAGAAAACATGCATGGAGACAAGAACAGTCGGTAGGTCTTTGTTACCATCAGTCAACTTTTCTTCTCCGTCTGTCTTGTCTAGGAAGAGAGCTTTATCAGCCTTCCACTAGGGATCTCCCAAAACGGGATGAAAGAATATCCTCCCCGCCAGAAACCAAGCTCAAACTAGCATGGCATCAGATATTTTTAGCGTTCCCCCTTGCATACGGCTGCGAGGCGTACGACGGTGATGATTGACAGACGTCCAAGAAAGGTCAAAACCCCTCGCACCGACTGTCTTTCTGTCGAGAACTGCGCGCAAGTGATGAGCTTCGATTTCTGAGATAAGAGTTCAAGTTCCGATCCTGCTTAGTATATTGGGAGAGATTCGACCTCGTTGTCCTCAGTTATGCAAAGTCAAAAGAACCTTTTTTCACGTCCGGCTTTTGACGTCTCTTTTACGCACGTCCGAAACAGATGAGCAGCGCTTGTTTGCTGTCGGAAGAGCTCGCCATTCTAACCTAGACGAGGTTGTCTGATAATCGCATCTATATGCTACCGTCCAGTCGTCCTGATCAATGCGAGGATGAATCTTTGAGATCGTTGTTTATAGTCAGGGGCTGCGCACCAGGGGATCTGTGTGTCAACTAGGGAATGGTTTAGCTATGGCCGCCCGCAATTATTTTATGTTGTGTCGTGCGTTATTTATCATGCAATGCTTTCTCATGACATGTCGGGCTAAGCATCCGCAGGTCATGTTGTGTTTACTTATTAATCATGCTGTGTATTGATATTTGTTTGATCTGTCACGCCGAGTTTCCTTATCATATTGTTTTACTTAATTTATTATCTTGTCAAATGCATGCTTTGTCATTTTGTGCTTTAATTCACATCGTTTAATCATGTCTAGGGCACTATTCCATGTCATCAACTTTACTGCTTGCACATCATTACGACACTTGGCTCATCTTTATTTCACATCACTTGGACATGTTGGTTGTTTTTAAATTCGTGCCATCGCATCTTTTCAAAAGTACACTAATGCCCGCTGCCCGATGCAGTCCAATCCTCCTCGTTCTTTGCGTGACGATGCTATCACTTGAGTACGGATAATGACATTTTTGACAATCAAAAAAGATTTATTCAGAATTGTGTCATCGAAAGGGAAACATAGGCCTGCATGGTAACATTCCAAAAAGTGGCTAAGAGCCTATTCGGTAATCGGACAAATAATACCTAAATCTATTTTTTTGTTTGTTTTCCGAAATAAATAAATAAATAAATCCAATTGATAGCTATTTTGTTCTAAATCAAAAAGTAGAAAAAAGTTAATAATTTATTCCCAATAACAATAAAAAGAAAGGAAAATGGAAAATAAAATCAAAATATTAAAAAATCAAAAAAAAAATTACCAAACGTCTATTTTCCTTTTTTCTTTTCTAGTTCTCCTTCTTCCTTTGGGTGATTTTTTGTTTATTTTTCGAAATAAAAAAATCCAATTGATAGCTATTTTGTTTTAAATCAAAAGTAAAAAAAAAGTTGATATTTTATTATCGATAACAACTCTAGAATCAAGTCGGGCGACAACCTTGTTGGAGCGTCGTTAGCCTCGTCGGTGGCTAAACGAGGCTTGGCCTTACCAAGTCGTTGGGAAGGCTTATCTAATGATATTTCGATGAGATCGCCGGCCAAAAGAAGAAGGGGAAAAAGAAAATAATAAAATAATAAAATAATATTTAAAAAATTAAAAAAATTTATAAATTACAAAAGAATTTGAAGTCTTAACAAACACATTTATATCTCAATAATAGAAATTTTGGATAATTACCAAACGCTTCAAATACTCAAAAACTCATCTAGGGAATAGAATTAAAAAAAAATCATTTATAAGCAAGAATTGTTTCTAGGAATAGAATAGTTACCAAACATGCCCCAATAAATAAAATCCTTGTTGGAACAATTCTATGGAAGCTCAAATTTATCTCAAGATGAACTAGAATTCCGCCCGAATAAGCAAGGGACAAAATAGTAAGTTGCATCAAATTGATTCTTTAAGTCTCTTACACCTTCTCAATTTAAAGTTGAATGTTTTTATCTTGGATAATTAAGCTTCATTTTCCTAAATAGATAGATTTTTTTTAGCTTTTTAATTTTTTTCTTAACTTTTCGACCAAAAAAAAAAAGTTGTTTTTAACTTTAGGGTTCATTTTTTTTAAAAAGAAAATTGGGAAATCGTTTTTCGACATTATGATATTTGGATGACGGAAGATTAATTAATTATACAAATACTTTCCATAAATTAAAAATAACAATTATATATTAAGGGAAAACAACTTTCTCTTCTAGCAAGGAAAAATATTTTTTCCTTATTAGAAAATATTGCGAGTAATAAAGGTAGAATAGTTTCCTAATTTATAAGTAGGTGTATATACATACGTACATACGTACATAACCCTGATCAAGTCATTGTTGATTATTTGAAAAGAGAATTACTTCTTTCACATGGTATCAGAGCAACACACGATGAGAGAGAGAGAGAGAGAGAGAGACTAACTCACCAGGCTGCCCTATCTTGGTGATTTCTCGACACCGTTAAAACCCATGACACTACATATACGAGTGTCGGCCTTGGCAACTCTCGATGCAATCATCACCAAGCCTCGGTGGCTAGATCTAGCGACCATATAGCTTGTTTTGGCATCGCCGGACCTAGTCCCAGGTCAAATCCGATGACATTCAAGTCACCTGGTGTCGCCTAGCTTAGATCTGGCGACATTCGAGTGAGTCGGTATTGTCCAGCCCTTACGTTGTTGTCACCCAACGTTGTTTGAATCTGTGGCTGGGTTCTCCAGCCCCTGCATTGCTATCGCCCAACATCGTTCGGATCTGTAGCTCGATTTTGTAGTTGACCTTCAACCATGTTTGTCGATGAACTCCAGTTGGTTGCTTGAAGTTCTTTGACCCAGCAGTTGTCCATAAGATTTTTGGCGACCTCCACGACCTTTCATTGCTACAGTTGTCCTCTACTAGTTGTTGTTATCTACAACAGATCACAAAACCATCATCGTCACTCAGATTTTGTGGCTCTAGAGAAGAGAAGAGTTGTTGTTCCTTATCCAGAAAAGGACATATTTCCCTTTTCCACTGAATTTTTGCTACTGACCTAAATATTTGTCACTTTTTGTGACATTGAATAGAAGGAAATAGTGAGAATAAGCTTACTAGCGATTTGGTGATTGTGCGCTTACTCTGATATTGATGAAATAATTTCATGAAGTGTTGGTAAACTGCTACAATTGCTTGTGATTGGATCAAGTTTTCTTTTTTTGGCTAGTATTGTGTCATTGATTCGATTCGTGGGTATAAGTATTGGTTACTATGGAGTTCAAGAGGATCTAAGAGTGATATTATATCTCAAGTCATTGGGGCTTGAGTATTCATCTCTTTATCAACATATTACATCTTAGACTTCTCTTTCTACACTGGATGAAGTCTTCTCACAAGCTCTCTATTCTACAAGTACTGAGAAGACTTCCACCTCACTAACTGTAGAGATGAGTGCTATGCTTTCCTATGATCGTAGTGGATGTGGAGGTTGCAATCGTGGACACAATTTTGTTCATAGTGGAGGTTGTGGTGGTCGTAATGGAAGAGTTGGTAGTCGTGGTATCATTAGTTCTAAGAATAGTTGTGGCTCGTGCTATTGCCATTATTGTTAAAAAGTTGGACATATAGAAGCTCAATGTTATACACTTCACCCAAAGTTTAGACCACCTTTTGATGCATATGTAGAAATTGAGAATTCTCCTATTCCTCCCTTAACAGCTCCATTAAGCTCAATCCTTTATTGAATTCAAGTGATTCAATTACATTGACACATACTAAATATGATGCATTGCTTCGCTCTCAACAAGTGATAGGATCTTTAGTTCCAACTTGCAACTTTGACACAAATCTTCAAAGGTAATTCATCTTGTTTGTTGTTTGTAACGTCTGATTCATGGGTTATAGATTATGGAGCTACCAATCACATGATTGGTAACTCTAAACTACTGTCTTACTTTCACTCCACATTTGCTTTATTATGAAACTCAATTACAATAGCAAATGGCTCTTGATCTTAGGTTACTGGTATGGGAGTTACTCATTTGAGTCCCTCTCTTTCTTTGTCCTATGTTCTTCACTTGTCAAGATCTCTTTGTAATTTGATTTATGTTAGCTCGTTAACTAAAGAACTCAATTGTTCTATAATATTTTCCTCTTCTCATTGCGTCTTTTAGGATTCAAGAACTAGATAGATGATTAGTAGGGGACATGAATCAAATAGCATGTACTATCTTGACAAGAAGGTGCTAGCTACCACAACTGTGAAGCATACATCTAGTGATTTATATTAGATGCATTGTCGTACTAGCCATCCACCACCAAACATAGTTGGGTGTCTATTTCCTGAGTCAGCGTATGAGAGTTCTTTTCAATGTGAAGCTTGTTAGATTGATAAACATCATAGAGCCTCTTTTCCTTCCCGTATTTAGAGTTGTGTTTCTAATCCATTTGAGCTAGCTCACTTAGATGTATGAAATTCGTCTATTTATATTAGATGCATTGCCGTACTGGCCATCCACCACCAAACATAGTTGGGCGTCTATTTCCTGAGTCAGCGTATGAGAGTTCTTTTCAGTGTGAAGTTGTTAGATTGATAAACATCATAGAGCCTCTTTTCCTTCCCGTATTTAGAGTTGTGTTTCTAATCCATTTGAGCTAGCTCACTTAGATGTATGAAATTCGTGTCATGTGTTTGATGTCTCTAGATTCAGATATTTTATTACATTCGTGGATGATTTTTCCCAAATGACTTGGTTATTCTTAATAAAAGATCATGGAGATTTTTCATTACTTTCAGTTATTCTATTTTGAAATGTTGAATCAATATAATATCTCTATCAAATGTTACAGTCAAATAATGCTAGAGAATATTTGAGTGCAACTTCTGGTTTCCAACCATTCCTTGAGTCTCATGGTAGTATCCATCAAACTTTCTACTCATACACTCCATAGTAAAATGGTGTAGCATAACGTAAGAATCAACATCTTCTTGATGTTGCTTGTTTCCTCATGTTTCATATGCATCTACCTAAAAATATTTGGGGTCATGCTATTCTTACAACATGTTATTTGATTAATAGGCTTCGAACCTCCATTCTTCAGGGGAAGTCACCGTTCTCTATGTTGCATTTAAATCGCCTTCTCTTTTCTTTACCTCTTTGTGTCTTTGGATGTGTCTGTATTGTGCATTATTTTACTCCATGTCTTGATAAGTTGAATCCTCGTATTGAAAAGTGTGTCTTCGTTGGATGCTTTCGGACTTAGAAGGGATACAAATGTTGCAGTCCTACTTGCCATTGTATGTTTGTGCCTGCAGATGTGACATTCTTTGAAGATCAATCATATTTTTCTTCACTAGCAATTCCAACAAGATGGTGGTGTTCTACCGACACTTTCGCTGCTTTCCCCATCCCTAACTATATCTACAAAATTTCCATTTGCTGAACACACCTATCATCGATGTAGTACTGTTCCAATTGTGCTCATACAATCTTCATTAGTGCCTGATTCATCTATTCCCCCATCAATTACAGTACCAACCTCTGATTTTGATCCACCTATTACTTATTAAAAAGGTACACGTTCCTATGTCGGTTGTCTTGTAGATCGCTATGCTCCTTACGTTGGTCTTTCCGATTGTGTTCTAAAGCGTTATCATATTTTTAATTTTCTATCCTTCGTTCTCTACCTTTGTCTCGTCATTGTCTTATGTTTCTGTGCCTAATAGTTTTGTTGAAGCTCTTGCTCATCCGGGTTGGCATCATGCCATGGAAGATTAAATGCGGCCATTAATTGAGAATCGAACTTAGCAGCTTACTTCATTACCTACCGATAAGAAACTTGTTGTTTGTCATTGGGTTTTCACTATTAAGGTTTACTTGGATGGCACTTTTGATTGACTAAAAGCATAGTTGGTTGCAAAAGGGTATACTTAGACTTATGGTGTCAACTATGATGACACATTTTCTCTAGTGGCCAAATTCCATCCGTTTTATATTTATTTCATTGGTTGCACAATTTGGATGGCTACTTCATCAATTAGATATGAATAATGCCTTTTTACATGGTGATATGGTTGAGAAGGTTTACATAGAGCAACCACCTAAGTTTGATGCTCGGGGGAGAATGCACTCTGTTTTTTACGAAAGACTTTGTATGAACTCAAACAATCTCCTCGTGTTTGGTTTGATAGATTTAGTGATGTGGTCATCAAATTTGGATTAAAACAATGTCAAGTAGATCGTTCGATTTTCAGCTCTATTTCTTTAGCCGGTTGTATCCTTCTAGTTGTATATGTGTATGATATTATAATTACAAGTAGTGATTCAAGTGGCATTAAAAAACTTGAGCAATTTTCGCATAAGAAATTTAGTACTAAAGATTTGGGACATCTTCGATATTTTCTTAGTGTTGAAGTAATTTACTCAAATGTTGGTATCAATTTATCGCAACAAAAGTATGTTCTTGATATTCTCAATAAGGTTGGACTTCTTGGAGCAAAATCTAAAACTTGATGTGGAACATAGAGAACTATTAAATGATCCAGCGAGGTATAGGAGATTGGTTGGTAAGTTAATCTCTTATCGTCACAAGACTTGATATATCCTTCGCTATTAGTGTAGTATCTCAATTCATGAGTTCTCCTCGTACCACTCATTGGGATGCTATGCTTCAAATCATCAAATATTTGAAGGGAGCATCAAGTAAAGGACTATAGTTTAAGAATTATGGGTATCTAAACACTACAGGCTTTTCTGATGCCGACTAGGATGGATGTCCTATGGATAGGAGATCTACTTCAGGCTATTGTGTGTTTCTTGGAAGTAATTTAGTTACGTGGAAGAACAAGAAATAGTATGTAGGTTCTCGATTAAGCGCCGTAGTTGAATATCGTGCTATGGCATATGTAACAAGTGAATTACTATGGTTAAGGATGTTACCTATAGAGATCGGAATGTCACCGTCGAGTCCATTAGTGCTTTATAATGATAATCAATCTGTTATTCACATTACATCTAATCCTGTCTTCCATGAGCAAACTAAGCACATTGAGGTTGATTGTCATTTTGTACAAGAGAAAATTCAAAAGGGGGAGATTATTCTTCAACACATAAAGACTGAGGATCAACTCGCAGACATCTTTACTAAATCTCTACAGGCAAATAGAGTGAGCTTCTTATGTGACAAATTGAGATTATTTGATATCTAATCCCAACTTGAGGGCGAGAATTAGAAAATATTTTGAGTAATAAGGGTAGAATAATTTCCTAAATATATGAATAAGATTAAGCACATATGAGCATATATATTTTTGTAACCCGATCAATTCATTACTGATTATTGAGAAAATAATTACTTCTTTCACATTCCATGTTTTACGGTCGGAAAAAGGAAAAGAGCTCGAATTGCAAGCACCATTATCTTGTTAGACCAGATCTCGGCATTCGACGATCCTTGAAGCTTCTAGCCTCGACCTAGTTACCTGTGATTACAACCTCTTCACACTCAAGTGACTAGGTAAAATTTATCCCTCTCTATAATACCCGATTTTGCTAGGGAAGAAACCCGTGATGGCATATTTTACATTAATACATAATCAATTATATTCAAATTTGTGTCACTGATTGCACTTGTTCTTGATTGATTTCGTGTAGATTTTGCCCTCAAGCTTGGTTCAATAACACTTAGGTCTGTCATGCATTCCATGCATGTAAACTGTTCAATAATATGCCTCTTAGACACACACGAAATAGATCATATTTTTGTTCAATCTAAAAATGCATGGATGTATGCTAATCATTTTCTTAGCGCAATGGTTCAATTCTGGCTATATTTCATTGTCATTAAACTTGAATCTGAAAGCATTTGGTCTGCTCGATGGTGAAGGGTTTGATAATGGGTATAGGTGGATTAGTGCTGATGATTTGGAAGGTGGATACTTGATGGTGTTTTGGGCGTTCTCCATATTATGAAGAAGACGATGGACTACGATAGTAAAAAAATAGGAGAAAAGAAAGAAAAAAGGGGAAAAAGAATGAAAACAATGGGGCTGAATTGGGGTCATAATTCGATTTAGATGAGTTTAGGGTTTAATCTGATGTGGTGGATTGGGCTTCGTCTGGTCTTGTTTTGAAGGGGGGCCGGACATAAAGGCCCCAGCCAGGTGATACCTCCATTTGTACTTGGGCCAAGGGCCCAGCCTGAGTCCCCATTTTCGTAATTATTGAAAAAATTGAAGAAATTAGAAAGTACCTTAGAAGCAGGTCTTGATTAGGTTGGTAAATCTTAGTAATAAATATGGCTTAGTTTTGGTTGAATAACAAAATCTTTAGTTTAGAGATTTTATTGAGTACCTTTGATTTAGCTTAGGTTTAGGTAGATTGATCTCTTGAACAAGAAATTGGACTTAACTCGAACTTAGCTTATGGAGGTTACTGTCTTGATACATGTTAATATGTTATTGAGGAGTGAGGTGTCATCCCATGCCTCGTTTGGCTCCTAATTAGTCTTAATAGGTTAGTGCGCAACTCTATTTAAGTTGGACTTCTTTAAATTATTTATTCAATTGTAGTTTCCCAATGTCAATCGAAATAAGGATTCAAAACAACTCAAGTGATTTTAGAATTATTAGTTTGCTTTTGGCATCATTCCTAAATTTGTCGGATCTCGAAAATACTCTCGTATAAGAGGATCGTAATATAGTCAGTAAATTTGATTTTGTGACTTTTCTTATCACACTAGAACATCCATGGAGCATGAAGAGGCGAGTAGGGGATATCACCCCACGCCCTCAATAGAAAAGGGAAATAGAGCGGACATGTTGTAGCAAATACTTCTACGTTGAGTTCAAGCTAATCAAAATTTTTCAAATTAATTTTTCTTGTGATATATATATTTTTAATTTTATGGATAAACACAATACATTGAATCTTTCATAACTTCAAGATTTTATCACAACCCAATGCGACATATCATATAATAAGTCAAGAAAATTATATAAGCTGAAAATACATTTTTATGATTCTCTTTATATCTTTTATCTCATTTAATAGTTAAAATTGATCCTACTCCTTAACTAATACAAAACCTAAATGCCTTTTATCGAGATTAAGAAATTCTGGGCATGTGAGGAGGAGTCGGTTTGTTCAGGAGGGAAGAGTTTTCATCTTTTAAACCTAAATGGTCTTGATACTTTTTATCACATTATGATTGAACATTAAACTTACGTAAATATCTTTTTCTTTATTTTTCTTTTAGTCTTACTCAATATAATTATTACCAAAATATAGGGTTAGAAAATGACTCAATCGTTGGGCCTCACTTGCTCCTCATCTCTCCGCCTCCACCAGGGTTCCCCTTCCTCCGCCGCCGCCGCCTCTCCGCCTCCATAGTTCGTCGTCGTCCTCCTCCTCCGCCTCTCCGCCGCCTCCAGAGCTTCTCCGTCTCCCCCGCCGCCTTCTTGCTCCCTCATTGGTTGGTAGCGTCGAGCTCCGTCGACTGGCCGAGGCCGAGTATTTTCGTTCGATTCGGTGGTTGATTCGCAAAGCTTGCACTCGGCCCTCCCTCTCTCTTTGTAAGTTGGTTCCTTCGCTTGCGATTCCTTAACTTTCTCGAGCGTCCTTCTCTCGAGAATTTGTGATGTGGGCATTTCGATTTCTGCGGTTTAGGTGGGTTGAGCTCGGGATATTGAATGCCACGCCTTAATAATCTGAAAGATGAAGAAGCTGTTGCCGTTCCGAACGGTATCTTCATAATTCGTAGCCAATGGACTTTGCCCGATTTTTCCATTGATTTGATTTGGGTATTTTTTTTTTTTTCGCATTTCGGATCGATTTCCCACTTCTTGGAAGTGTTTGTGTCAAAATTCTTAAAGGTTCAACTCGGGTTTACGATTTCTTGTACGAGATCTTCGACTGCTTGGGATTTGTTCGAAAATTATGATATGAAGTGAATCGTTATCGTATTCTTGCATACGGGTTCATTCGGTTAAAATCCATTCTACCTGTTCGATGAAATGCCTAGATCTAGGCATTTCATTCATTATTTTACCTCATGCGATTACATTATTATATTTTCAGGGACCCTTTTTTTTTCAGGCTTGATCTGAGAGTACCTGGTCTCTAGTGTGTCTGATTACTTGTCTTTTTCATGTTCTAGTAGTGATAGCTATAGATTTAGTAGTACTTGCAGTTCCATGGCGATGTGCAGGTCATCCACTCGTTTGATTTGATGGAATAACTCTTCTTGACAGTCTAGAAGATAAGTTCAGCTGAAGAGGGGTTTTCGGGGGGCAGAGAACAAGATGCCTCTGTATGACTGTGTGCTTTTGCTGAAACCCCATGTCAAGAAGGAAGCTTTGATGGATATGGTGGCTCGGATAGGAAGAGACGTCTTTAAGAAAAATGGGGTTGTCACTGAGGTAAAATCATTCGGGACGGTCCAGTTGGGTTATGGTATCAAGAAGCTTGATGGGCGATTCTTTCAGGTGATTCTTCTGTTGAAATTTGCGCCCTTCTGCTTGCTTGTTCTGAGCTTTCCATCTACAGATAATTCTCTTGTTGGCTTGTCAATTCATGTTGTGCTTGTGATATGCAATTAGATTTGATTCATCTTCTTTGTTTAAATTCCTGGTTTATGTAACTTGGAAGCTACAAATGAGCTATCTGGTTTGACAGAATGACGGAGAGTATTCTCTAGAACAAGATGACGTAACAGAATATGACAGAAGATGATGCAGAAATGCTGACTCTATTAGGTTTCACAACTGGAATGCTTAATGCGACCATGTATTTGGCTGCCTCTTTCCCTCATGTTCAAAGTAGCAAGCTGCAGGAGAAATTGATTATGTTGGCACATATGTTGAGCAAAATTATCCTAGCTTATGAGAAAATCTCATAATGTGATAATGTCTTCGGCTGGCTCCTTGCCTTATGTTAGGAGTGGAAGCCATAGGAGATGGTAATTATACAGGCAGACATGTTGGAACAAATATTAACTAGCTTATGAGGAAATCCCATACTGGATTGGAGTTGTATATTCGGTTTTGCACTGATGCTGTTACCATCCTAGCTTCTTGCTTTTAATACTTACCATGGTCATTTTTTCATCTAAGTTAATCAATGGCTACTGTAGCAGTTGATGGAAGATTTAATTTTGCAATGTTGGTCTGGCAGGAAAATCGCACCAGAGTTCACTCTACTATTCACTCACTTTCAAAGTGGCTATTCATTTTCAAACTTTCATTCACATTGGTTTTGCTTTCAATCGAATAACTTTGGCGATTGACCTGCGAAAAACTCATTGGAAACCTGATTTGACAGCTGGTTTTGATAATTTTAATCTGATTTTAATATCAATTTGACGTGGCAGTATGAGTTCAATATTAAAGTCTAGTGACCAAAATGAAATTTATCTAAAGTTGAGTGAGTTGCAATGCAAAATTATCTACAGTTGACTGACCTACAATGGAAGTCTAATAAAGACACATGTGCCTTCCGTGTCAATATTACAATGATGCCAGGTCAAACTTCTAATGGGATTTTGAACAGCTAGTCAACAGAGTGACCTTATGGAGAACAAAACCAAAGTTGAGAGATCTATATGCTGAACTTGAAAGTTGAGTGATTTATTTGAAAGTTAAAAGTTGAGTGATGTATAGTGTAATTTACCCTTGTCCGGGCAGTAATATGTACTGTTTGGATGGGCTCTCTATCTGCTACTCTTCCTGATGAAGCAGTAAAAGATGATATTTAGTTGGTTGCACTTTTACCTTGTGGAGGAAAGAGGATTCTAGGTCTCTTGCTATTTCTCTCATGTTGATTTCTTTGATCTAGACACTGATATCACTTTTATGTTTCTGTTGCACATCATGCAGGGTCAGATGATGCAGTTGACCATGATGGCTTCACCAATGATGAACAAAGAGCTGCATTACTTGAATAGGGAAGATAGATTATTGCGCTGGCTTCTTGTGAAGCACCGAGACACAAAATATGGGCTGGAATTTCTTACTGAAGAAGATGAGAAGCGTGAACTGAGCAGATTTCCTCGTAGTTCTATATTTGATGATGAGGATGCAGATAAGGATGTAGATGATGATGAGGACGATGACGATGAATATGAGGTGGATGGAGAGGAAAGGAAAGAACAATAAAGAGCAAATCGTCATTTCTGGGGTCATGAATTTTGTTGATTTGATGCGTATTCAGGTCTTGCTTCAGTGTTAGCAGATGCTCATGCTCGTGTTTAGTATCTCTCAAATGCAAAATGTGATTCATTTTATGTGATTCTGCCATCTACCTGTTGAAAGTAGCTGTGAGAATGAAGGTTTTAGTTCATTTTTGCAGGTTTCTTTTGTCAGTGAGTGGTTTGAAGTACCATACTTTAATTAGTACCATATACAGAAATGAGGGAGACTATTGCATGACTGCATGTTGGATTTGTGTCTCACGAGGAGGTCAATCTCAAGATCTTCATCTGATTATCAGTAACTTCTGAAGTTTGGCATTTCTTGTTTTGATTTATCTTTTCTTTAGTTCTCGTTTAGTATGTAAAGATAATCCAATCAGAGAGCTGTTTCAATAGCATGACCTATGTGGTAGATGATAGTTAACAGCTGGTGTGGGTTTTGTTCAATATGACGCCCGGAGGAAGAAATTCTATATCTTTCAAGTGTTACTAACGCAGTGCACTCCAGCAGTGTTGGGTGAGTGATGCTGCTGAGCTTAGAATGACATGGCATTTGGTTACTGAACGTTATGGTGCCTCTGGAATTCTTTCCATTTTAATCCATGAAATTGTAGGAAATTCTGAATAAAAATAGCAGATGCAACTGACTTCCTTCGGTCCCCACACGATAACGAGAGGAATGCATGGTTAAGCGGATAACAAGAGGAACAATCGGTCCATGCATTTCTGACATCTTTTTGTAGTTAATACTTTCACTGAAGAATCTAAACAATTACGCTAGCGTTTCTTCATTGAGAGATGACACTCAAGTACCTTTCGGCTCTCAAATCACTTAATTTTCCTTCATCCAAATACACTGATAAATAACATGATCAATGAGAGTAAAATAAGGATAAGGTATTTTGTGCAGCGGTTGTGCGACTTCATAGTTAAACTTGAAGAACTAAACCGGAAAGAGCCAAGAGATTTTACAACAGCCGTACAGCTTATCCTGTCGTTGTAGAATATGCTAGTTTTGCTACATAGATGGTTTTCCACAATGAACTAACTGCCAAGATATGCATCTTAGCAACCCCAATTCTTCGGCATCCTCAGATTACTCGACACTACATGACTAGAATGTGGTGTGAGACTCCGCAGTGAATGGTTTCCCTCCATATATATATTTACTGGCGAATGATAGAATTTTGTTAATGTCATATTTAGAAAGAATTGGAAAACCACATTACTGTAACGCTTGAATCAATTTTCTCTTTCAGTGACTTAAACAAACAAATCAGCAATCGCATCAGCTAGATTAACAGAACGAAGCCAAACAGGTAAAAGTTCTCCCGGAGACAGGCATCCTCATTTTGAAGCACACCAATGTAGAACTGCTTCATAATCTCTATAATCGCCACATTTGCATGAATTGGTTGAAGCCACATTAGCCAGATCAACTTCAACCAAAAGGAGAAAAGCGAGATGATCTTTGCAACATAATGTTAATCTAAGACAGTGAACTGCATTAACCGTTAACTTTCTAAGCATAAGAAAAGAACTAACGACTGGGTTGTCCAATTATCCTCTGCAATATCACTGTCCTCGCCCTGTGTATCTCGTGGCTACTCTTACCAGCTTGTGTACTGAGATCCTCCATAGTTTTCATGAAAACTTCCGCCCTTTTCTTGATCTCCCGCATTCCAAGCTTCATGGCTTCTTCCTGTTCTTCTCCAAGAATGAAGCCGGCATTTTGCAAGATTGACTCAATCTCAGTTCCCAGCTTACTCACAAGCAACCGAATTGTTACCAAGTCGTTGATTGAGATCCTAGTTCCTGCATTCATTAGGTCTATCAACTCCTTTTTCCCTTTTCGTTCCCTGCGGTATTTTTTCCACCAAGAATCGCACCACTTGCCAGCTGTCGCTATTGGAGCTGGCAGACCAGCAGCTAGAGCAATCACAACAGGTTTCCAAGCTTTCGCAACCGCAACAACCGACAAGATCAAAGCGGACATGAAGACGGTCACAAATATGGCAATGGTCACCCTTCTCCAAGTTTGTGCAGATTTAAGTTCTTTGTCCAGCTTCTCACGAGCCTGCAACTTATGCAACATCTCTGCCTGCTGCTCCCACACTGAGTTAAAGAGCATGGAGAACTCGTACGTGAATGGGCCGCCTGCTTCTCTGAGTCTCTGGAGATCCTGCAATGTCTTGACATACTTCTCCCCTCCCACATTCTCTCCTCTCTCTTCCTCATAGTGCATAATTGCAAGCTGAATCCGCGACTGGTTATCACGGGCCAGCCCAAGGCATGTCCCGAGGGAAGTGTAGAAACCTAATATCCGTAGGCAATGATTGAAGTAATAATCCACTAAATGGATCAGCTCTTTGTCATTCCATGTGGATTCAAGAATGATCTTAGCTACTTCATGGTCCATCTCAAGACGGTCAGTGGCCATCTCTCCTAGAGAGTAAAATGTTAGGGACTGATCTTCAGCACGAAGTGCTAGTGTCCTAATTACTCTATCAGCTCGTAAGGTCTTGTCCAAATCTTGCAAGCTTGGGTCGACTCTACAGGCAGCTTCATAAGAGGTCAGGTCAGACTGTTATCTAGGATCGCTGTCTTCCATTGATGAAGAGTCTAATTCCTTATTCTTACTAAATTTCCCACCCACAGTTTGCCATTAAAAATCCAAAACCAAACCCTTTTTCAAATTTTGCTCGTCAAGCACAGTGCCTGAATTATAACTATAAATGGATTTGCCAGAAAAAATGTAGCAGGACTCACAGACTACTCACAGATCAGCCAAACCCCCTTCTCTTTTCGGCTCTTCTTTTTGTGAGCTTACCTCAGTTTCAGCTGATACCGCATAGGAAAGACGATCTTATTTTCACTTTAACTCCTCCAGAAGGACCAAACCAAGCTCAATCACCGTGTAGGCACCAAGAGTGAACTGCAGAAGCTGAGATCTACTCCAGAAGGGGGACTTGGAATTGTAAAAGGAACCAAGAAGTTGGGAGTGCTACAAAAGGCTGATCTCGAGGCGGCCTGATCGGAGGATTGAAGGCTGCGTAGGGGAGTTGGGAAGAAGGGAAAGTCCAGTAGAGGACCTCAGGAACAGTCTTCCAAGCGGGGACGTTGACTCATTCTCCCATTTTTATTTATCCTCTGTTTTTTTTTTTTTTTTTTTTTGGTCGAATTTATCCTCTGTTTTGAACGTAAGTCTTTGTTTTCCGTAGTTTCATTAATATTCTGGGGTCCTTTCCGGATACCAGATCTTCCTTCTTCTTCTTTTTTCCCTTTCTCCGAGTTAGATTTTATGAAATATGAAGTGATATGTTACATCTTTATTACTTATTTTAATGCGATTTTTTTTCATCATCATCATTCAGGGGGTGCTGATGATTATTTTATAATTAAAATGGAGGTGGTTATCATTTTCGATGGCCTTGAAAGTGATGATCGCCAATCTATTAGTGGGAAAAAAGAAAATAATTACGTGACAATCTTTAATGTATTATGATAATAATAATGTATTATGAATCATAAAAAAATCAAATTGCAAATGATTATAAATTGTTATAGGATCAACTTCTTTAAAAACAAAAATTTGTAGTTCACAATAGATATTTTCACAGTAGCCCAAAAACCGTTATATGCTAGCAAAATCCAGGAGAAAATTGGCAATGGCAATAGGTGATGCTGGCTTGGCAATGCTAAAGGTGCATTTGCTTTGATTATATCAAAGAAAATTAACCCATTAATAAATATTTTTGAAAAAAAGTCAAATTCTAAGGAAAAGGATTTCATTTTTTTTTTTTAATATTTGGCCGTATCTTACGAACAATATGTGAAAGTCATTCGTCTTTGTTACATTAAAAATATGAAACGCACATTTGAAAAAAAAAAAAAAAAAAATCTCAACAACAATCCCAAGGGCCTAGGCTTGAGCTCTGGGCTCTCAAATGTGGCCTTGAGGGACTCGGGTCCATCTACCGGGGTCTAAACCCAACTGCCAGGAACGTCGGTACATGTGTTTGGGTCCCGATCCTTGATTAGGGGGACTTTGCCCTAGTCGTCGAGGACCTACGCTAGGCCTCGTAAGAGCGAGAGACGAACTAATGCTCATCCAATCGACTCACCGATGCTCTCTGTTTTGCTCCTAGTTTGCCGCATTATAAGAAGAAACGAACTGATGCTCATCCAATCGAAACGCGCCAAGTCTAATTATGAATGCAAACTGCAAAAAGAAAATAAACCATAATTGCTCCAATGCTAACCCTAGTTCTAAACCAAGGACTCAAAATCCTTCCCGAGAGAAGTTCTCCCTCGTCGTCATCCTCTTCCCTCCTTCAAAATGGAACCGTTAAGGGACTTCAAACCCCTTCCATTAAATTAAACATAAGAAAAGGCAAGAACTTTGTTGTCGAATAGATCATTATTCTTTCTAATCTAATGTCTCTACAAGCGACAAGGTCGTTGTAAACTTGTAAACTCGTAGTATAGTGGTGAGTATCCCCGCCCGTCACCCGACAGATCTTTGGCAATGGATGCTCCTACTTTTTGGCCTTTTCTTAGTTTTTTTTTTTTTTTTGCTTTTTTTTTTTTTTTACTTTGTTCCATTGCCTTTTTTGAACCTCCCAGACCTTGATATTTGAGATAATTGATATTTGCACATCTTTTTTGTTCTATTCTCATCTCAGCCACTATTCATATTCTAATCTGATACGGATTGTTTTCTATTGGTCATTGAAATCAAATCCATTATTTTCCCTAAAGGTGCATTAATATTAAGCTATTTTTTGACTTGTTTTTTTTTTCCCATAAAGGGGCATGTTTTGTTTAAGCATATGTAGTAGAATCTGGTCAACCTAATTTGTTACTCAAGCTTGACTCGGCTCATGGTGCAATTAGTTGAATATGCTTGTTAGCTACTTCAGTTGGACACTAAGCTTCAAGCTCAACTGATTTAACTATCACACCTTGATTCACAAGAATGAGAGTATGACATGGTTGTCCTTCCATCAAAAGGACGTAGCCTCAATATAATCAAAATTCAACTTGAAATCAACCTGTAAACATCCACACACACACACACACACAAGACAAAGAGGGCATTTGGTTACAATATCAAAGTTTTCTATAAACCACCAAACCTACCTCTATCAGAAACTAACTCACAAACTTATCAACTCTCGTAATGGGCGGGCCAGAATATTGCCACAACTTATACCAAAAATTCTCCACCACAAGATGTCCTCCTTGATGATGGATGCCATTGAAAAACCTAAAAAACAAGTAAATAAGAGGAGTAGGCTACCACGACTCATTGAGCACTACACTTTTTCTAAGCGGATTGAGAAATCACAATGTACATTTAAAACACAACCATAACTCACTTTAACATAATATATATTCAAAACACAAATATCAAAAGCACCAATAGTCCATTTCATTGATCAATTCCATAAAATATGTATCAATAGTCTATTCCATTGATTAATCTCATCAAACCACACAATGATGGTCCATTTGATCGACTAAACTCAAATCACATGTCAATGTTTCACTTCGTTGACCAACTCATGCTTAAATGTCTATCCATGATCACGCATATCGCTCGTAACAAGACAACCAAGATTCCCCCTTGGTTAGATCTCCACATATTATTAATCGGTCACTCAAGTCACAAGGATATTCTAGACTGTATGCACATACCTATATACCTCTTAGGGTTTACAGAAACATCGAGCATCAACCATCAATCATAAATATCTAGTAATCCACCATCAGAATGAGAATTATCTCATAACTTAGACATTTGATATATAAATATCAAAGCTTCTTAAAAAACCACAAACATTTCAAGATTTTTTCATAAAAAGGTTTCCACAAGCCATTTCGAGGCAATCATTCAAATCAAAGTCAAGGATACTTCTCTCTTTCATATAAATGGCAATAAAAACTCGATCTTGTTTAACCTAACAAAAGATGCTATTTATTAACTCATAGCATATATAATCTGTAATGTTTTTCGAAACATGAGTTTAAAATACAAAGAAGATATAATGCCACTCACCTGGGAAAAGCCAAAAACCAACTACGGTACCTACTTGAGTCCATGCATCCGAATTTTTCACAACTAATCGAAAAACAACATCAAAAGACCGCTTAAAAAAATATTCTAATGAATGACTTGATTATACTATACCTATTTGTTGATAAAAAGATATCTACACACTAACAAAAAGCTTGCCTCTAACACCAACCCATTGTTGTCCCTAGACATGACCAACGGGCTAAACTTCATCACACCATAACTTCCTTCACAAAATTCCGTTTTGAGTCATCTTGCAGTCCTTAGAAAGCTCTCTTGATGCACCACAACAACCCAACTTAGCCACCCCAAACCTCACAGAAATTGGCTAAAATTCAGGCTCAAATTTATTTTAAGGTATTGTTTCAAGAACGCGTGTCAAACTTTAAAATTCCATTTCGGGCAAACCGTAAGCTCAAATCAAGATCTGTAAAATATTATAGCTTTACAACATCCTAAGTTAACATTTCTACAAAAATACGCGACTCAATGACACACAAATCGAACTTCACCATACCAATCTCCAAGAATTCCAAATTTCAGGCCCTAATTGCAACAATTCGTTCCAATAGACGATTAGAGGCTTCAATCACTTACCAATTTTACAAAACAAAGTTGAGTCGGCTTGATGAGTCGTCCAAGTTGTGAGCGTGCTGAAATTTTCCCATTTTTCCCTTTCTCTTCTCTCTTTTTTCTTTCTTTTCCCTGAGTGGGCTCTCAGTCTCCTCTCTCTCTCTCTCTCTCTCTCTCTCCCCCCTTAAAAGACAAAAGTGGCCGAAGCTCCACTGTTCTCTCTTTCTTTCTCTTGACTCTTCAATTTTCTCTTATTTTTTCTTCTTTTTGGGCCCACCAGCAACAGACCTTACATTGAGTGCTCATGTTACTTAAACTCAAAGGTTATTGAGTAGAGTTTGAACAAGGCTTCAAAATCTTTGTGATAAATTCGATGTTGTTCATCGACCGGGTGTGACAAAAGTGGCCGAAGCTCCACTATTCTCTCTTTCTTTCTCTCGACTCTTCAATTTTCTCTTATTTTTCTTCTTTTTGGGCCCACCAGCAATACTTACATTGAGTGCTCATGTTACTTAAACTCAAGGTTATTGAGCAGAGTTTGAACAAGGCTTCAAAATCTTTGTGATAAATTCGATGTTGTTCATCGATCGGACACCTCTGGTCATTATTCTTGCTGGAGAAATGTTTGCATAAATAGGGATCATGCTGTCACAAAAGTTGCATGTTGTGCATAGCATAGATTAAGCAGAAAATAACTATCTATGCTGATAAAACATAAATTATAAGAAAAGATCCTGAAATAAACCTAAAGCATTGAAATAATGTTATGTGTGCTAAGATGGATTTACAAAATTGAAATGCCAAGTGAAGTCCCCTACACCTCCAAGAACATCTGTACCAATTGATAGATCTTGTTCAGAGGATCATTGTTAAGCTCAATTACATAAGATTCTCCCTGTTCAGTACACATGGAGGATCCACATACACATTTACTTGCAACCGAACCAAAGACAAATCAGTCATTTGTAGGCTCATTTCGATTTAGTTGATTAACATTATTAAATCTCCCTGCAAACCATGATGACACTATAGATATTTTATTATTGGTTCGCCTTGCGAAGTTACAGAGACAATTTTGTGAAGAACTATTGTCCTGATACAACCGAACAGTACTTTTGTTACAACAATTCATAAGTTCCCGATCCTGTTTAAGAGTTAGCCTGAGAGTTTATCACGAACATTTATCACATTAACAAAGTATATATGGTATAAATCCATAGCCTGCATGTCACTAGACCCAAGAAATAAAGTATTTTGTGCCACAGTTGTGCAACTTGATAGTTAAACATAAAGAACTTACCTTTGTGCTAAAACCCACAATGTTCAATTGTTTTTTTCAAAAATTTAGTGTGTTCACTTGTCTATTTATCTTATTGGTTTTGAGCAAATCCTAAATAATAAAGAGTTGATCGTACAATGACTACCTTGCTTACATGGTGCCAAGAAGAAACACGTTGATCGTGCTTACGAAGAGTATTTGACAAAGCTAATCAATACTATAAAATAGCCGTTGACATCACGCATTAGATAGGAAATGAGCTAATCAAAGTATGAAAAATACTCCCTAGTCATACACTGTCTAGTTAAAGTAAGTTCAAGTATAATTTTCTAATGAATTTATCGCATCTTGATTTTTATTGTTGCATGTGGAAGGTTTTAAAGGAGGAAAAGATTTCTTATGTTATTGCCCCTTACAAGAAATTTCTCCCCAAATTTCCCGCATTTCGTGTTTGTCACATTTCCCCAAATTGTTTGATTCTTCTTCCTCCAAATGAATCACATTTCCCCTAGCTTTTCGCATTTATTGTTCGTAATAACCCAATTTCCCCAAATTTTCCGCATTTATTGTTCATTGCATTTCCCCAAATTCCTTGATTCTTGTTCCTCCAAAGAAATCTGGGCGAATTTAGCATTGGACCAGCAAATATGGGCGAATCTAGCACATGAACCAAAGAAATTTGATCGAATCCAACGCTGAACCAACAAATTTCAAGCTAGGAATTTTCGTGAATTGAGGAATGGATCAGTGATATATTAAAGTACAAAAGCAACTTACCAAATCTAGCCATGGTTGCATTAGTGCTTTGGGGATATTTGGAAAGCAAGAAACGTAGCCATCTTCAAGCAAAAGCCACCAAACCTCGAGATGTTGTGGAAAGAGCTCTCATCACTTTGAATAGCTTAAAAAATGGAATTTTTCGACAAACAAAGCTAAAGTCGGAAATGGTAAAACATCAAACTGTTGGAATTACAATTCCCATCTTGCCTAAAATTTTAGGAATTCAATAATAATTTGAATAGATTCATAAGGGTAAGTGGTTGTGACTAGAAAATAATATGCTTTGTTATTGGGCTATTCGCCGAGTTCGCCTTTCGTCTTCAAGTAGCATCGTTGAAGTGAAAGCTTATGCTTAATTTATTACAATACAAACAAAAACCACACCAAAGTGGAAGGGGAGGGGCCACCATAAAAGCTAAAAGTAGCCTATAGTAGTAGGCCTAACCGAAGCATCATCACATGTTATTGATATTGATTGAGTTGAAAGGACGAGAGTTTGCTTTATTCATCTATATAGAATGCCGTTATTCAAGAAGGATTCTAATCATTCTCAGAAGGGGGGAATACTTATAAATTTAAAGGGGAGGTCCTGTATTAATATTTGTGAATCTGGTATAATTAGCCACCAAAGATGACGACTTTAAGGTGAATATTAATGGGGCTTTCCTATCTTATGCGACGTAGTGGTTGATGGTGTCACGGGCCGATCGATTCGCTCTCGATCACTCCTCGGTTTACCCGTGCAGCCTTAAGGTTTTACCCCTAAGCAGCTTTTCAACACTCGACTCACAAGGGACTTTGTAGAGAGAGAAACTTCTTGAGAGAGAAGCTCTGCTTTTTCATATAACTTGTGAATGAATTACAATGAGGAATGAGACCCCTTTATATACAAGTATAAGGCAAACCGTATTCGTAGATCTCCCTTAGATCTAATGGTAGAGATTGCACCTCCCCATCTACCAACTATCGGCATTCATTGCCAACTACCAGCTACTCGCATTTATAACGTATGCATACAAATACAGTATCGCCCGCCTCTAGGAGAATACTTTATGTCTCGGGGACATAAGCCGAGGGTCATCAACGTGTCACGCCTGTGCCATGGAAACCTCTTGGACATGCTAACTTTCGGGCCGTGACATTCCCCCCCACCTAACTAGGCAACGCCCTCGTCGTGTCTTTAGCATGAAAATCTTCGATCTCTTTCTTGAACCGCCAAAGACTCTCCTCAGGCTCCCAACTGGCTTCGCTCTCCAGAAGACCCTTCCATCGGATCAAATACTCACGCTTGGCCGTGCAATACCTCTTCCGTATGACTCGGTCCGCCAAGATGCTCTCGACTTCTCGATCATACGAGGTCTTTGCCCCGAGCGGCGCTCGTTGTGACTCCCCTCGATCCGGGTCTTCCTCATCAACTTGAAAAAGTTTGAGCATACTTACGTGGAACACCGAATGCACCTTGCGCTTTGGTGGTAGCTCCAGTTTGTATGCGACATTCCCAACCCGTTGTAGCACTCAAAATGGCCCCTCGTAGCAACGGATCAACCCCTTGTGCACGTCCTTGTACCGAAGAACCACGTGCAACTTGGCCAACACTTGGTCTCCAACTTGGAACTCCATGTGCGCTTGGAGGCTTTGTGTAGACACGCTCGTGCCAAGTCCACCTCTTCTTGCATGTTCTTGGCGAACTTGTACGTGGGCAAACTACTCCCCCGGTAACCCGAAGCAATTGTGCTCGGGGTGTTCGGTTGCTGCCCAGTTGCAATCTCGAACAGACTCTGGCCGGTCGACTCACTCCGTTGGAAGTTGTAAGAGAACTGGGCTACGTCGATCAACTTCGCCCAATTCACTTGCGTCGCGCTCACATAGTGCCAGAGGTAGATCTCCAAGAGAGCATTGACCCGCTCCGTCTGACTGTCGATTTGGGGATACAAACTTGTCGACATATTTAGCTCCGACCCCAGCAGTCTGAACACTTCGGACCAGAAGTGTCTCATGAAGCAGGGATCCCGATCGCTCACGATCATTTGTGGTACTCCCAAATACTTCACCACATGCTTCATGAACAGCTTGGCCGCCTCCTCGGTCGGGTAATCCTTTGTCGCAGGCACAAATGTTGCATACTTTGAGAACCAGTCAACCACCACCATTAGAGTCCGGTACCCTTTGAACTTCGGCAAGTTGACGATGAAGTCCATGGAAATGCTTTCCCATGGACGAGTTGGAACAGGAAGTGGCTCCAAAGAAACCCAAAGGACGACCGTTGCTCCAACTTGTCTTGTTGGCATACCAGACAAGTCTTTACATATGCCTCCACGTCGTCACGCATTTGTGGCCAATAGTACCGATCTTCGACGAGGGCCAACGTGCGGTGGATCCTTGAATGACCCGCCCACTTCAAGTCGTGGCACTCGCGCAAGATCTCCTTCCTTAGCTTCTCATAGAAAGGCATGTACAGCCGCCTTCCCTCGGTGTAGAGAAGCTTGTCCTCACACCAAAATTGTTGGGTCTTGCCCTCCTTGGCATATCCAACGAGGGCTTGAGCTTTTGGATCATGTGTCAACCCCTCCTTGATGCGGTCGACCCAAGGACAGCACGGTCGACTCACAGTGTGGCTCATCAGCTCCATCTTTCGACTCAACGCGTTTGCCACGGAGTTGGTCTTCCCCGGCTTGTACTCCAACGCGTAGTCGAACTCCGCCAGGAAATCCTGCCATCGAGCTTGCTTCGGACTCAACTTCTTTTGGGTCTGGAAGTAACTTGTGGCCACGTTGTCTGTCTTCATGACGAACTTCGATCCCAGGATGTAATGTCTTCACGTCCGAAGGCAGTGCACCACTGCAGTCATCTCCTTCTCCTGGACGGTGTATCAACGCTTGGTGTCGTTCAGCTTTCGGGACTCGAACGCCACCGGATGTCCATCCTACATGAGAACGCCACCGATAGCATAATCCAATACGTCTATCTCTACCTTGTAAGGTTTGGTGTGGTTGGGCAACACCAACACCGGCTCCTTAGTCATGGCGGTCTTCAATTGATCGAAGGCTCTTTGGCATCGATCCGTCCACTCCCATGCTTTCTCCTTCTTTAGTAGATCCGTGAGTGGCACGGTGATGCTCGAGTAACTCCACACAAACCGTCGATAGTAGTTGGTGAGGCCCAAGAATGACCTCAATGCAGGTACCTTCGTTGGCGGCTCCCGTTCGACGATCGATTGAATCTTCGCCTTGTCCATCCACACACATCCACCCCAGACAATGTGCCCCAAGAATGGAACTTCTTCTTGGGCGAAGGCATATTTCTTGCGCTTAATGTACAGCTCGTTCTCGTGCAAGGTTTGGAAGACCTGCCTTATATATTTGACATACTCTTCCAACGTTCGGCTATAAATCACAATATCATCTAGGTAAACCATTACAAACCTATCTAGGAAAGGGTGGAGTATCTTGTTCATCATTATGCAGAAAGTAATCGGAGCATTGGTCAGGCCGAACGGCATTACGAGGAACTCGTAGGATCCGTACCACGTCACGCAGGCTGTCTTCGGCTCGTCCCCTTCAGCGATCCGAACTTGGTAGTAGCCCGATTGGAGATCCAGCTTGGTAAACCACTGAGCTCCACCAAGTTGATCAAAGAGATCCGCGAAGAGCGGAATCGGGTACTTGTTCTTCATAGTCAGCTTATTCAGCGCCTGGTAGTCGATGCACATTCGGAGTGACTCATCGTGCTTCTTTTGGAACAGGACCAACGCACCAAACAGGACTTTTGATGGCCATATATAGCTTGCATCGAGCAGCTCCTTGAGTTGCCTCCTCAACTCTTCCAATTTGGGTGACGCCATTCGGTAAGGCGCCATGGCAGGCGGTCGAGCGTTAGGCACTAGCTCGATCCGGTGATTCACCTCTCTCTTGGGTGGCAGCTTCTTTGGCAGCTTCGAAGGCATGACATCCTTTAACGAGTCGAGAACTTGGGTTGCTTCTGTCGGGACTTCCTTTCCTTCACCTTTGTCGTCCTCGATCTTCAAGGCTGCTAGGAAGGTCACTTCACCATTCCTTGCTCCTTTGGTGAGTCGTATGGCCAAGATCATATTTCGATTACGATCCGACTCACGATGGACCGGAATCACGCATTAACTATTCTTGTCCAACACGCATATACATTCCGCAAAGGGAACTACAACAACATGGATCCTATCTAGGAATTTAATTCCAATGACAATATCGTAGTCGTCAAGTGGAATTACCTTTAGAGTTTCCTTGCCTTTCCATGAACCGAGTTGTAGCTCTACATCCCTTGCAACCCCGATCGCAGGGACTTCCTTTGAGTTTACGGTCTTGAGCCAACCGACTCCCTTCTCAACCTGTAGGTTAAGTTTCTTCGCGGCTTCTTCCGAGATGAAGATGTCGAATGCTCTCGTGTCCACGAGCGCACTCATCGTGGTCACTCCGATCTTCACGTCCGCGAACATCAAGCCTTTAGGCTCCTTCGCCTTCTTGGCCTTGATCGTGCTAAGGAGTCACAGTGATCCCAACCATGCCTCCTCCCTAGGCTCATCCTCTTTGCAAAGAGCGGCCAGCTTGGCGTTATTCAAGCAATCCCGCGCCATGTGCGGACCATCGCAAAAGAAACAGCTATACGAGCGTACCTTTCTTTGCCCACCTCCATTTGGCCCCGCATGAGCCCGGTGAGGATGAGGTTCATTTGGCGGTGGTCTACCTCCGATCGAGC
Source organism: Eucalyptus grandis (assembly GCF_016545825.1). NCBI lineage: Eukaryota > Viridiplantae > Streptophyta > Magnoliopsida > Myrtales > Myrtaceae > Eucalyptus > Eucalyptus grandis. The sequence goes on along the minus strand of NC_052619.1, from coordinate 22,883,904 downwards.
GGTTGTTTCTCCCCTGATCTCCCCCACCAGTGCCTTTATCCCTTGGACGAGTGTCCGGTCGGGATGTGGAAGGCGACGCCTAGTACTCCACGAGCGACTTGACTACAGTCATGGCCATAGTGAGATCTCCCACGTTGTACCGCTTTAACTCTTGCTTTGTCCATGGCTTGAGATCGCCCATGAACTGGTGAAACGCTTCAACTTCATTCATCGAGGGGATTTAGAGTAGCAACTCCGAGAACCGCTTGATGTAGTCATGCACACCCCTTTTCTGCTCGAGACGCTTCAGCTCGTCACAAGCTTCCTCCTCTGCATAAGCGGGAAAGTAGTTCCGTCGGAACTCTTCGACGAAACCAACCCAGGTCATGATAGGATTCCCGCACTTATCATCCGAGCGACGACACCACCACAACAAAGCACTATCCGCTAAGTACATAGATGCAATGTTTACCCGTGTTTGGTCGTCGTTGATTCCCATGGCCTGGAAGTACCGCTCCATGTACCACAGAAAGTTGTCCACATCCTTGGCCACTTGCGAGCTCTGGAATTCCTTCGGCTTCGGCGTGTCCACTTGTGGACTTTGCACCGTGATCACTCTGTTCACGCGTGCAGCTTGTGCTTCAACGAACTTGCCCGTAAGCTTCGCTATCTCCTCGCGCATGGCCGCCATCATGGCCTCCAAGGGTTCGTACCGTTGTGTGAGTTCCTCCTATAGGGTCCCTAGCAACTTGTGGCAGAGTTCTCTCATGCTGGTCTTGAGCTCTTGCACTTCCACAACCAGCTCCTCCCTTCCGGCGTCAACTCCGTCCACGGTCTGGGTTAGGTCATCAACCGATCCTTGGACATCGGAGACGAACAACTTTAGCTTCGCCATCCGTTGTGCAAGATCTCCCGTTGGATCCTTCGAACCACCACAAGTCTTCTTCCCCTTGGCACCACCCTTCTCGGCGTTCCGTCCACGATCAACGCAGTCACCACCCATAACGAGCGCCTCATCAGATCGTGGATCAACCATTGCACTTGCGCTTGGATCACAAATCAGCTCTAATACCACTTGTCACGGGCCGATCGATTCGCTCTCGATCACTCCTCGGCTTACCCGTGCAGCCTTAAGGTTTTACCCCTAAGTAGCCTTTCAACACTCGACTCACAAGGGACTTTGTAGAGAGAGAAACTTCTTGAGAGAGAAGCTCTGCTTTTTCATATAACTTGTGAATGAATTACAATGAGGGAGGAGACCCTTTTATATACAAGTATAAGGCAAACCGTAACCGTAGATCTCCCTTAAATCTGACGGTAGAGATTGCACCTCCCTATCTACCAACTACCAGCATTCATTGCCAACTACCAGCTACTCGTATTTATAACGTATGCGTACAAATACAGTATCGCCCGTCCCTAGGAGAATATTCTACGTCTCGAGGACATAAGCTGAGGGTCATCAACGTGTCACGCCCGTGCCATGGAAACCTCTTGGACATGCTAACTTTCGGGCCGTGACAATGGCGTGGGTACATCACAATTCCGCGAGTCGATTGTTCAATGGAGGCACGAAATCGATGGCTGCGTCATCAAATCTTGTGGTCAAAGCCCCTGATTGCATCCTCTCTCCTCCGAATGAAGAAGACAGAGCCTTAAATTACCTTCTCTCTTATGGGCACGGCATTATAGAAATAGAGATTGACTGCTCGGTCTTGACCAACGCAATTGCAAGCCCCCACTAGCTCACAGGGGAAACTTGTGCGATTATTAAGGAGCTTAAAATCACTAACCATTCTAATTCATTGTTGGTAAAAAATGGTTGTCAAGTCATTCCTTGTCTAGACTAGCTTGAGGATAGATAACTTATATAGTTTCTTTTAAATTGAAATTCCTGCACTTGCATCTATCTTAGGCCTGAAGAAGAATTTATATAATTTTTACTACAATTACAAACTTAAAGAGGAGATGAAGCACATATTACACGTGTAGCAGAGGATGATAATTTGTATAACAAGTTGGCATGCTCATCAGCACCTAAAATATTTGGACATGGGGACATTAAAAAGGCTTTGCTTCTCCTTCTTGTTGGAGCCCCTCACCAAACGCCGGAGGATGGATGAAGGTAAAAATAGTAGTATAGTTGTATGATGGACTTTCAACTTCTTGACCGACCAGTTTCTCCTTTTATATACTAGGACAGTATAGGTGATGTAGTTAACCAATAGATGTGCTAATGTGTAGCAACATGAGTTTTGCTTATACAAAATTTGTAATGAGGAGAGAATTGTCATTTCTAACTATGCCTTTTCTTCCTTTTTGTGCATATTTCTCTAGACCTATATGATTTGCTTATTGCTGCTTTGACTAGTATTCACATCATATTCCTTTTATCATTCCTTACGTTTGTACCGAACATTCGAGGGCAGTTTGTACTTTTAGAAGCGTTCTTGTACTTTTCATCTATGTTTTTCTAAAACTTCAGGGTATATACATGCATTATAAATACCGGGAGATCTACGTATTTGTCAGATGGTGATCCTGGGGCTGCAAAAAGTCAACTTATGAACCATATAATAATTGTTGCACCCAGAGGGGTATACACCACAAGCAAAGGAAGTAGTGGAGTAGGTCTCACTACTGCAGTCTTGACGGATCCACTGACAAATGAGACTGTTTTGGAAGGAGGACCCTCTCTCATGCAAAATGATGTATAATTAAACGGCACCCATATTGTTCCTAGGTGAATTTGGTGAATGGAGATGTTGCTTACGATCTTACAAAGGAACTCTATTAATAGTTTTGTGCTGAAGCAGCCTAGTAGAAGGATCTTGCTCAAATTTTGAGCTCAAATGCTTATAACAATTGGGAAATTTTAAACTTGATGATTAAAATAAAAATAAAAAATAAAAAAACTCATCCAGATACTAGCGAGACATAGATTTATTTATGTGCTATAAAATTTTATTTTTTATTTGGTCGGAAAGATATTTCATTGATTAATCCGGGGATCTTGAAGTACAACTTAACTGAAAATCCAAACATAAAATAAAATAAAGTTCCAGCGGGGGATGGGAGACCCAGTTACTTGGTAAAGAGTCGGTATTGTGAGACTTCGCAAGCCAGTCTGCCGCGCGGTTGGATTCCCGAGCTTCATATCGCAATGTAACATTCGGCATTTGGGCCAGCAATTCTTTGCAGTCCAGGACAGTCGGACGAGAGGCCCATGCCACTTCTGTTTGGCCCAAGATGGCTTCCACGGTGTAAGTGCAGTCCTTTGGAGATACACACGGGGAAGAGAAGATGAGATGAGTTCGTGCGGCGATGGGAGACACATCGAGCTGTTCATTGTCTTCTTAACCAAAGTAAAGCTTGTTGGACAGCTAGGGTTTCTCCCTCTTGAGCCGATTGAGCTCGAAATTTCTACGCAAAACCTCCGATACACACACCCGCTTCTCCTCTGCATATACCAGCAATGGATCCCTCTAATTTCTCGGCCAGCCAAGAGCAATCGACGTTGATCTTCAAGGAGCTCGTAGCTAGAGGCTGCTAGGTGCGCGGATCTGATCTCTTTATTTTTGTCCGTGGGTTCCATTTCTCGTAGAGCTGGTGAGAGAGTAGGGCTTCATTAATGATCTGTTCTTGTGTTTTTTGCTTCCCGTTGAAGATCAACGCGCGTTGGGCTTTCCGGATGAGCCAAAGGGTGGTCGCGAAAATCGCTTTTTGACTTGGCTTTGTGATGCCAGATCTGAGGTATTCACTCACCCATCAGTCTGTTCTTGTTATAGAGGTTGGAGAAACATTCATGTCAGTATAATGATGCTGCCAAATCTTTCTTGTCCACGGGCAAAGTCCAAAAAGGTGTTCGAAGGACTCCGGAAATTGGGAACATAGTGGGCATGTCGGCTCAGGTATAATCTTTCTCCGGTATAGATTGGCTCTAGTAGGAAGGCCTTCATTGCATAAACTCCACATGAAGTGTCTGATTCTGGGTGTCGTATGTAAATGCCAGATTTCTGTCCATAGTTGTTGCGGCACCTGATATGAAGAGGATGCATGGCATTCTGATTTGCTTGTGTTGGCTGCTTGTAATTTATGATACCCGCTTTTGGTTTTGTACTCCCATGAATTATGCCCTGTCCAAATTAGACGGTCAGGTCTGGCAAATATGCTGAGTGTGGTTGCTTGAATTTCCTATGAGATTTGGCTGTCAAAAAGCTCTGTGATCATCTGATGTTTCCATGTGCGCGTAGTTGGGTCAATGATCTCTGCCACTAACTTAGGATCATCACGGTTCGCCGATCCCCCAATACTTCCTGACATTAACCAACGGTCATCTCTCAAGTTGATGGATTTTCCATCTCCGACCTCCCATTTCAGATCAGGTTTTAGGGCATCGCGGCGTATTAAAAGGCTTTGCCAACCCCAAAATGGTCTGGCTCCTCTTGTAGTAGTCCATAGATTACCATTAGGGAAATAGAGGCCTTTAAATATTCTGCTCCACAAGGCTTCAGGGGCTTTCTCTAATCTCCAGGCTTGTTTTCCCAACATGGCTTTGTTGAATTCCACTAAATCTTTAAACCCCATTCCTCCTTGTGCCTTCCTCTTCTTCAACACTTCCCAACTCTTCCAGTGAATACCTTTTTGTTGTGCATTCTGTCTCCACTAGAAGGCTGAGATTTTCCTTTTGATTGCTCGACAAATAGATAGAGGAATTTTAAAGATATTCATGGCATACTGGGGTAATGCCTGAACAACCATTTTAATTAACACCTCTTTCCCCGCCTTCGATATTAATTGTTCTTTCCATCCCTCCAATTTTATGTCCACCCGTGCAATGATCCAATCTAGCATCTGTTTTTTAGTTTGGCCCTAATCAGATGGTATCCCTAAATATTTCCCAGTTTTTTCTAGGATAGGAACCCTAAGTTCAGCTGCAATATTGTGTTTTAAAACCTGTGGACAGCTAGCCCCAAGAAAAACACCAGATTTGTTCAAAGTTGATCGATCCCGACCCGGATGCAAAGCAAACAATTTATAATATTAGCCGATTCTGAGCTTCCTTAAGAGTACCATCCAAGAAGAAAATAGCATCGTCTGCAAAGAATAGGTGGGATAAGATAGGGCAGTGTGGGTTTAATTTGATACCCTTTAAGGTCCCATCCGTAATAGCCTTAGTCACCATATGGGAGAGAGCATTTGCCATAATAATGAATAAATAAGGTGAGAGAGGGTCCCCTTGTCGAATACCTTGAGTTGGAGTGAAAGAATCCCCTAGTTGGCCATTAATTAACACCCGGAAGTGAGCTGAAGATATACAAAATTTGACCATATTCACCCAGTGCACATTAAATCCCATCCTCTTCATACAGTCACATAAAAAGTCCCACTCAACTCTATCATAAGCCTTCTGCATGTCTAGCTTCAGCACGGCTTGGAATTTTCGACGTCGCTTTCTAACCCGTAATTGATGTAGGACTTCTTGAACAATAAAGATGTTGTCCTGTATTTGCCTACCCCCTACAAATGCGCTTTGTTCCGGGGATATAATAGATGGGAGCCAAGGTTTGAGTCTATTTGCCATGACCTTTGTAATAACTTTGTAACTAAAGTTGCACAAGCTTATAGGTCTGAATTATGTTATGCTTTCAGGATTAGCAACCTTGGGGATAAGCGTGATAAAGGTCTCATTAAGGGCTTTATCAAATCTGCCTTCTTTGAAAAAGGAATCCACTAGATGAAATATATCTTCTTGAATAGTAGCCCACTGACTCGATAGAATAGACCACTTAACTGCGTCTGTCTAGGGGCTTTGGCAGCCCCATTTGGAAACCACTTGCTCCACCTCCTCCATAGTAACCGAGCTGTTAACTGCTCATTCATTTCCTCAGAAACCGCAATTGGACAATGCTCTAGAATTGGTTGATAATGCCGAGGACCCACAGTTCTATACAACTCTTGGTAATAGGTGGTTATGTGGTGTTTAATGACATGAGGCTCTCAACTCCACCTATTCTCTTCAATCTTCAACATCTTGATTTGATTTCTTTGTCTCCTTTGAATTGTGGTAGCATGAAAAAATTTTGAGTTCCGATCGCCCCACTTTAACTAGTTAATTCTAGATCGAATGCCCCAATACATTTCTTCTTGGCGCCACAAAGAGCTGATTTTCTCTGTGATAGTATTATATTCCTCTGCCCCGACTATCTGGTTTGCCCTGTTTGTGATCTGAATGAGATGATGGCTTAGCTGGTCAATTTGTTTAGAAGCATTTTTGAAAGATGCCCTGCTCCATTTTTGCAAATCTTCGGTTACCCTTTTTGTTTTCTGTACCAGATCTCCTTGCTGCCAATTCTCTGACTTCCAAGCATTGTTTACTATAGTTACACATTCTGGATGATCTAACCAGAAAGCCTCGAACCTGAATAATTTATGTCTTTTCTGTTCCCCTGCATTTAAACATAATAAGAGGGGACTATGGTCAGACCTGATTGCTGGAAATGCAAAGGCTTCGGCACTGGGAAATAGGAGCCTCCATTCGAGGTTGCAAAATACTTGATAAAGCCTTTTTTTGACTAAATCATCCCCATCTCTCTTGTTAGTCCACGTGAATGCGCACCCCTTGCTTTCAATATCTATTAGAGAACATGAGTCAACAAAGTGCCTAAATGCCGTCATTCGAAATCTTTCTGTTAATCGTCGGCCTATCTTCTCCCAATGATATAGCACCTCATTAAAGTCACCAATACAAAGCCAAGGTGCTGTTGTCGCTCCATGTCTAGTATAAAGTAGGTTCCAAAGAGATACTCTCTCATGGAAGTCAGTAGATGCATGTAAGAAGGAGATCTGCATTTTATATCCATTTCCAGTCACTTTACATGAAAGATCAATGAACTCTTGGCTGCTATGCTCAATAGTAAGTTGTACCAAGTCATCCCAAAGTAACACCAAGCCTCCCGCTGTGCCGATAGGATTAACAACAAACATATAAGAGAATTTTAGACTTCTTTTGATATGTTCCACCCTATGGTATTGATTTTTGGTTTCCATAAGGAAAACCAGGTTAGGTCTCTCGCGAGCCACAAGGGCTCGTAGGTGCTGGACTGTCAAGGGAGAACCTAAACCTTGACAGTTCCAGCTTAGCACCTTCATGGCTTTCTTGGTGGCTTATTAGGGCTAGCCACCAAAGCCCGTGCTGTTTCGCCTTCCCATAGTTGAATTGGTGTTTCTAGAAATTTGTCCATGTCCACAAGGGTTGTCATGCTGCTCTTTCTCTCATATGGGGTGAATCATTTTAACTTTTTTGATATCTGTTTTTTTTTCCCGATTTGGCTGCTCTTGTAATCCTCATCTCTGCATCGTGCATTAGATGCTCCATCGGTTGTTCCACATCCCGCTGGATGCGTTTGCCTTTTTCTGTGCTGCAAGTTACTCAGAGAGTGATAATTCAGTGTTTTTTGTATTGCGGGATGATAAAGAACAATGGCTTGGCTGCCATCTGTTGATGATTTGCTGTTCAAGTCATTAGTGGAGGGAATAACCGGTGTCTCAGGAATCACTTCCTCTTTAGATAAGGTAGGATCTATCTCCCCATAAAAGGTAGTCCAACAAGGGCTGCATGTCTTCACCTCTGCTTTCATCCAAGATCCATAACGTCCCGGTTTGTCTTGAGGAAGACCAGATTCTTCATAGGGAAATGTCGGGCAATAGTTTGCATAATGGCCAATGTAATCACAGGAGTAACAATAGTGTGGTAGTCTTTCATATTTAAAGTCAATCCACCACTTTCTATCACCCACATGAATTATTGTTCCAGTTTTCAGTGGATTAAACAGATTCAGCCTTACTCTTGCTTTTCCAATTCTTCTAGAGTTGTTATTCCGAGCATCAATTCTAACTTCCTCTACTTCTCCCATTTTTCCAGCAATCATTCGTATACAATCCTCCGTCATAGCAGCTCTTGGAAGCCCAATCAGATGCACCCAAAAGGAACAATGTTTAAACTCATAGCAGTGCTCGGGAATAGTCGAGTCACCTTCCTGTAGGACTAACAGATGGCTTGAGAAAGACCAAGGGCTTGTCTGCAGAATTCTTTTATGTTCTTCCTTCGAGTTAAAGATAAAGACAAAGAAACCTGGTTCAATTACCTCACACCTAACCTCTTCTACTTTCCAAGCCCTTTTTGTTGTCTCCCAGAATGCGGGAAATTGACATTGGGTTTCGAGAACAATTTTCCATATAAAAGATACTCACCATTCTATTTATGAACCTCGGGGATGCATCCATTCAATTCTGTGATATCATCAGCAGCCCATAAATCACCCATCCGTTTGCAAAGAGCCAGCATTTGGAGATGATTTTCCTGGTTACCCTCCATGGCTAAATGAAGTGTAACCCTAAAGTTACAAGGATGCAGTGTAGGGGATATGGGCGAGAAAGGTAGGTTCGGATGGCTTTTGTGACTGATTTGGAAATGAAGGGAGCTCTGCAGGTTATTGATTTACTAGCAAAAAACTGTAAAGACAGGTTAGGGTTTCAGCTGATGTGCGATTTTTGGGATCAGAACAAGGGAAAGGAGGAACTAATCGGGAGGGGATGCTTTGGGCACAGCCATTTCTCACGAGGAGAGATGCAGGAGAGAGGAGAAATCACCAGAAAGGGATTGAAGGAAGCTCACCTTCAGCGAGAGGGGAGACTGCCGTCGGGCAGAGAGGTGCTCGCCTTCAGCGAGAGGTAACCTTTCCTTTATGTGCTATAAATGAGTTTGACAAGATAGACGAGTTATATCGTGCAACAATATATGTATTAATTAATAATAAAATTATTATTATTATTATTATTATTATTATTATTATTATTTAAAAAAAATTGCGGGACCGGGCCAATCCAGCCCCTTCTCGCCTTTCTTTATTCCCCTCCTTTCTTTTCGCTTGGGCCCGGCCCGGCCCTTTTCCTTTCTCTCCCCACTTCCTCCCTCTCCTCCACGCTCGCTGCAAGAGCAGCGACTCTTGTCCGAGACAGAGGGCAGGATGCAGAGCAGAGCAGAGCAGATCATCCACCGGGGTTCGGTGGTCGAGATCAGGCCGACCGCGGCAGGCTGGCGGTGGCATAGGCCATGCGCGGCTGCCGGAGGCCACTGAAAGGAGGCCGAGAGAGTGAGAGAGGGACGGAGAGTGAAATCAGGGAGCGAGCGAGCGTGCGAGCCAGCCAGCCAGCCAGCCTCCCCGGCATCTCGGCCGCGCCTAAGCCTCCGCCGATGGCCCCCCGCTGACACCCTCGAGCCCACTTCACCCTTTACCCCCCTTGCCCATCACACGGGCAGCGGGGCGCTTCTCCGTTTGCCTTTTCTCTTGGATTTTTCCGTCGTGCTTGTCATTCTTGCTGCAGTGATTGGGTTCTCGGTTGGATGATTAAACCACCATCGTTTGTCTGAGCTGAGATATCGTGAACATGGTTTTATCTAGTATGCTTGGTCTCTGTTCTCTCCTCTCGCTCGCGCGGCAACCCAGCTCCGACCTCTCTTGGTACCTGCTCTCTAGCGTGTCTGATTACTTACTCCATTTTTTTCCGGTTCTAGTATCGATAGCTATAGATTGTTAACAGCTGGTGTGGATCTTGTTCAATGTGACGCCCAGAGGAAGAAATTCTAGGTCTTTCGAGTGTTACTAATGTATCGCACTTCAGCAGTGTTTCGTGAGTGATGCTGCTGAGCTTAGAATGACATTAGTATTTTGTTACCGAACTTTATGGTGCATCTGGAATTCTTTCCATTTTAATCCATGAAATTGTAGGAAATTCTGAATGAATATAGCAGATGCAACTGATTTTATTCAGTCCCCGCAACTTTGTAGTTCATGGAATGCATGGTTTAGCAGATGACGAGAGGAACAATCAGTCCATGCATTTCTGAAATCTTTTTGTGGTTAATACTTTCACTGAAGAATCTAAACGATTACAGTAGCGTTTCTTCATTGAGAGATGACACACAAGTAGCTTTCAGGCTATTCACAGACTCTCAGATCACTTTATTTTCCTTCATCAAATTACACTGGCAACTGACATGACCAGTGAGAGCAAAATAAGGATGACGTATTTTGTGCAGCGGTTGTGCGACTTCATAGTTAAACTTGAAGAACTAAACCGAAAAGAGCCAAGAGATTTTATAATGGCCGTACAACTTCTCCTGCCATTGTAGAATATGCTAGTTTTGCTACATAGATGGTTTTCCACAATGAATTAACTGCCAAGATATGCATCTCAGCGACCCCAATTACTTGACACTTCATGAGCAGAATGGGGCATGAGACCCCGAAGTTTATGGTTTCCCTCCATATATTATTACTGGCGAATGACAGAATTTTGTTAATATGTCATATTTAAAAGGAATTGGAAAAGCTCATTAGTGTAATGCTTGAATCAATTTTTTCTTTTTCAGTGAATCACGCAAACAAATGAGCAATCGCATTAGCTAGATTAACAGGCCGAAGCCAAACAGGTAAAAGTTCTCCCGGAGACAGGCATCTGCATTTTGAAGCACACCAATGTAGAACTCCTTCATTGTCTCTATAATCTCTATATTTGCATGAATTGGTTAAAGCCACGTTAGCCAGATCAACTTCAACCAAAAGGAAAAAAAAACGAGATGATCTTCGCAACATAAAGATCATGTAAGACAGTGAACTGCATTAACCCTTAATTCTCTAAGCATTAGAAAAAAACTAACGACTGGATTATATTATTATCATATAAAATATCACTTTCCTCACGATCTGTGTATCACATCACCTACTCTCTGAGATATCATGTTCATCGCGAGCTCTATATGGCGCCTACTCTCATTAGCTTCCGTACTGAGATTCTCAATAGTTGCCATGAATTCTTCCAACTTTTTCTGAATCTCCAACATTACAGGCTTCACCGCTTCTTCCTGTTCTTCTCCAAGAGTGAAGTTGGCATTAGTTTTCAGCTGATTCAAAAGCGACCAAATCCTCTTCAATTCCACAATCGAGATCAAGGTTCTCATATTCATCATGTCTATCAACTCCTTTTTCTTTTCAAGTTTCGCATGGCAATTTTTCCACCGAGTATCACACGACTTGCCGACTGTCCCTATTGGAGCTGCCAGACCAGCAGCTAGAGCAGTCACAAAAGGCGGCACATTGATCGCGACCGCAACGACTGAGAAGATCAAAGTGGCCACGAAGGCTGTCAGAAATATGGCCTTGGTCACCCTTTTCCAAACTTTCGTAGATTTGAGTTTTTTGTCAAGCTTCTTCGCAAAAGCCTGCAACTCCTTGCACAACTTTTTCTGCTGGTTATACACCAAGTTAAAAGGCTTGGACAACTCGTTCATGAATAGGTCGCTTGCGTTTTTGAATTTCTGGAGCTCCTGCCTTGTCTTGACATACTTCTCCCCTCCCACATTCTCTCCTCCCTCTTCCTCAAAGTGCCTAAGTGCATGCTCAATACTCAAATAGTTTTCATGGGCCCCACTCACACATTGCTTGAGGGAAGTGTAGAATTCTAATATCTGTTTGCCTTGCTCAAACTAACAACCCACTAAATTTGACAGCTCTTTGTCATTCCTTATGTCTTTGTCCAATGTAAGAATGATCTTAGCTGATATAAGGTGCATCTCTGGAAGGTCAGTAATCACCTCTGTTAGATTGTTGATTGTCAGGGATTGAGCCTTAGCACCAGCTGCTAGTGTCCCAATTACTCTATCAGCTTGGTCATGTAAGGTCTTCTCAAAATCTTGCAAGCTCGTGTCAACTCCATCGGCAGCTTCATAAGAGGTCAGGTCAGACCGGTATCTAAGGTAGCTGTCTTCCATTGATGAAGAGTCTACTAGCTTGTTTTTACTAAATTTCCCACCCATTCTTTGGGTCCAAAAATGTGAAAAATGGGGATTGCCAAAAAAACTCCAAAGCCAAACCCTTCTTCAAGTTTTGCTAAGCAAGCACAGTGCTTGAATTATATATATGAAAGGTGGGTACAGTGGAAAACTGCCCAAAATACCTGAGCTCAGATTCACCAGAAAAAAAGGCAGGACTCACAGACTCATTACAGATCAGCTAAACCCCCTTCTCTTTTTTGCTCTTCTTTCTGTGATTTTACCTCAGTTTCAGCTGATACCACAAAGAACAGATGATCTTGTTTCCACTGCAACTCCTTCAAAAGGACCAAACCAAAGCTCAATCACGGTGCAGACACCAAGAGTCAACTGCAGACAAACAAGCAAAGGGGGGCTTAGAACTAGGGGTAAGCATGGTCCGGGTTGGTGGCACCGAGGACTGGACCGAACCTATTGGTTCGGTCTGGTTCCAGGGTCAATCCGGGACCAACCGATAATTTTTATCAAGGCCTAAACATAGCAAGAGGAGTTGAAGTAATCAACAAATTCGTGAATCGAGGTCAAAAGGGAAAAGTTACACAAAGCCAGGAAGGAGGAAGTGGGCACTTTGTTCTGAAATTTAATTATTAGTCAGATTAAACTATAGCTATGCAGCATTCACAGTTACTCAGTAATGACAAGTTCACAAAGTTTAGAGAGTTTGCCGGTGCGTATCTATGATCAAGTGCTTTTTACCTTGTCATACAACTCCCAAGTCAACGGAATTTGGCCTGATTCCTGTGCCAAATTAAGTCAATTCTCTAGGAAGGTCGTAAGCACTACAGTGATGGAGCCTGCAGCCAATAAAGAAGCCAGTTTCTCAGAAAATCCACAGGAAAATTTGAAGGAACAGCAAAAAAATCTGCAAGAAGTCCTTCATATGTCATTATGACCGCTAATGTGCTTGCTTTTTTGTACATTACACGTGATAACTATCCAGAAGAATTTTTACTCCGTGTTATAAAAAAGCTTCTTCTCTCTCATTGGGCAAGGAACTCCTTCCTGGCCAACTCAGAGAAGCGTATTGATTATAATGCCCCATATCACTTCTTTTCTTTTGTTTGGAAAATACTATCAGGATCTTCCATAGCTGCACTATGCTTCTTCAAGCAACTCAAAGGTATGTAAAAAAATTCCGCGGTCTCCTTCTGTTCTTGCGTTTTTGAGTCTGCATTTTTAAATTAAAAGAGGACATATTCAATGCGCTAGCAACTGAAATTGCGGGGTATCACCGAAATTCCCTTTCTTTGCCTAGCAAATATTTTGGCATTTTTCACCTAGTTTCAGCTTGTTGGTGTTTTTGCGGAAGCGTGTGTGTGCAAGTGTTATGTGTGAATAATAAAAGGACTACAATGGCAAAGGGAGAACATAAACTGCAAGCTTTTGGAAGGATGTCTTCATCGAGCTTTCGCAGTTCTAACGTGCCACGACACTCATTCCCCAGATTGAAAAAACGTGACATCAAGAAAGTTCGAAAGCTACACTTCAGTTAAAAATCGCGACGGTCGATGAGCACGATTCGGTTCTACTGGCACCCAGATTCCGATCAAAGCTAAAACACATCTCCAAAATGGGAAAGAAAAAAGCCCAGAAAAACACATCGGATGCAATCGCCCCCGTCGATCGAGCGTCCAGAAGGGGGTGTCGCGCAGACTAAATAAAAATCCAAAACAAATCAAGGATACACGAGGTTGAAGAAGAACGCAGCAGCCAAGTTGCGTTTGGAAAGCAGTTAGGGTTTCTAATTAGGGCTTCTTTTTCCTTCTGATTTACTCAGCGAGCGATGAGCGAGGTCAGCGAAAAAGTCTAATTTAAAGTGTCTGAAACTAAAGCCTGTGCATCCGCAATTCGCTGTTGTATTAGTTACAAAACTACACGGCTGAAGAACATGTATCGTAACCCCACACAGCAAGCGTGCATCACCACCGCGTTCTCGTAGTGTAATTTCTGGGAAGCTTTCCTATGCGGCTTTGAGTAGGGTTGGTCTGTAAGTGTCCATGATACGCATCTTTCATCTCGTGCACCGATGGTGTCACGTGGTGATGGCTGTCGCGGAAGACGAGATGGGGCTTCCCTCTCTCTTCTTCGCAAATTGATGTGACCTCGATAGGCTTCAACTTGAAGGAAGACGACGGGTGGCGGGGGGGCACGAGATACATTTTCATTATTAAAAAACGGTACAGATGATTTCATTTTCTCTATATTTTGTAGTATTCATACAAATATGTGAAAGTCATTTGCCGACATTCGTAACATGAAAAAGGAAAAATGAGACACTCATTTGAAAGAAAAAAATCTCAACAACAATCCAAGTCTCGAATTCCGACGCCGAGGGCCCAGGCTTGAGCTCTGGGCTCTTGAATGCAGCCGTGAGGTCATGGAGAGCATGGGAACCGCGTTCGGGCCCATGGAGGTCTCTCTGGAGGGAGCCCGCCTAAATGTTGGGGCGTCGGTTCTGAGCATCAGGATTTTGTTGTATCTTGAAAAATGACTTCTCATTGTTTAAAAAGGAAATCATTATTCTAAACTTAAGTATATATTTTCCATTAATTCATTTTTTAAAAGATCTAAATGCTAGCAAATGAGAAACACGTTTTCTACCATTAAATTTGCCACATAATAAGAGAATTTTTAGTGTTATCAATGAAAGTAGTGGATCAAATTAGTATTGGCCCGCAGAAGCAATGTAAATCATACATTTTATATGTTCATTTGATAACATAAGATAATACGCATTGAAAACATTTTCATCCAAATAATTCATGAAGAAGTAACATTTGACAAATTCACTCTTGGAAAAATTTGGCTTGTAGTTTTTTATATGATGAGATAGAGAGAAATATACTAGGGGTTAACATGCTTTCAAGGTAGAATCAAGGATTTAGAACCAAACCAGTATGGAGAAGTTGACTGGTGACGATTGGTTTGGTTCAAAGTGTGCAAGGTAAGTTTTGGATTCCAAAATTGGGAAATTAGTTTCGATGGGCATGTTCCAACTAAAACTTGAGATAAGTTTTTGTGTTTTTTTTTTCCCTCTATCTTCTACTCTATGGCGTTTGATGATGAGCAGTGAAACTTGGGACTTGAAATTTAAAACAAATCTTTGCTTTTTTTCCTATGTTTCCATGCAATCCCGTGGTATTCCATGATATCCAATAATGGGTATATAATTTAAAATTACTAGTCTAACTTTTCATTTTTGATGATATTCATAATTGAGACTTTTATTTTGTTAATATTTCATATTCTATGTGTGTCTAAGTATTAGTTGTGATCAATGGATTGTAGCAGCAAATAATGGTCATTAAAGGTGATGATTTACTATAATCGTTTAATTAAGAATACAAGTGAAATCTAGATAGACCCTATAATCTAGACGTGCGGACCCCTGAGTGCCATAACTTTGGCCAAAGGGACACTTAAATACCATAACTTACGAAAGGTACACTTAAGTGCAACATTTTAAGAAAAGTGGGACACATAAGTGCCATCTCCGGCGAAGTTGGCCGGAAATCATACGTGGCATTAAAATATTAATATTTCTCGATGTGTCTCGCCCGGAGCTGAGTCAGTCGAAATTTCCAAAACGACGTCGTTTTGACATCATTCAAATTTTATAATAATATAAAAATCATTTAAATTAAATTTAAAATAAATTTATTTAAAAATAAATTTATTTAAAACATTTTTAAAAATTTAGAAACTTTAAACATTAAAAAAAAAGAATTACAAAATTAAAAAAAAAATTACAAATTTACAAAAAAAAATTAAAAATTACTAAAAATTTAAAAAAATTTACAAAAAAATTTAGAAAGTTACAAAAAAATTACAAAAATTACAAAAATTTACAAAATTTACATAAAATTTAAAAAATTTTAAAAATTTGCAAAAATTTACAAAATTTACATAAAATTTACAAAATTTACATAAAATTTAAAAATTTACAAAAAATTCAAAAATTTACAAAAATTCAAAAAATTTACAAACAATTTTAGAAAGTTACAAAAATTTAAAAAACTTACGAAATTAACAAAAATTTAAAAATTTACAAAAATTTCAGCCCTCAACCGGCACCCTTTTCTTTCTTTTTTTTAAATTATTTTTTTGTAACTTTTTTAATTTTGCAAATGTTTTTAATTTTTAAATTTTAATTTTTAAATTTTTAAATAAATTTATTTTTAAATTAAAATTAATTACTTTTCTAAAATTTTCAAAATTTTCTAAAATTTTCTAAAATTTTTTGAATTTTTTTATTTTTTAACTTTTAATTTCTTTTTAATTTCTTTTTAATTTTTAAATATTTTATAAATTTTTATAGAATTTTATAAATTTTTATAGAATTTTTACAAAATTTTCTAAATTTTTTTAAATTTTTTAAATTTTTTAATATTTTTAGTTTTTTGAAATTTTTGAAATTTTTAAAATTTTAAAATTTAAATATTTTAAATATTTTATAAATATTTAAATAAATTTAGTTTTAAATTAATTTTTATTAAATTTTTGGCCACATCATTAAAACGACGCCGTTTCGCACTTGCTTCGCCGAAAATTGACACGTCGCATTTTGGCCGGATTTTGGGACGGATTGGCACTCAAGTGATCCATTTTACTCCGATTTTGGCCCTTAAGTGTACCTTTCGTAAGTTATGGCACTTAAGTGTCCTTTCGCGCAAGTTAAGGCACTTGAAGTGTTCTTTTGCCCTATAATCTATGACAATATAGGTTTCAGGTTTCAAATTATGTGAGATAGACTCTAGATTCTAAAAATTTGGGAACCGATTCCAACTAGTAGATTTTAAATTTCAGATGGTACCGCTAACCCCTAAAACTCCATTAAGTCAGCTTATGCTACAATGTTTTGGTCCACTCTCATGCGCGTAATGAAAGCGGTCGAGTGACAATCGCCAAACAATGATTGGACATATTAGCACTCCTGAACAAGTGAATAGCTTTACTTTGAAACTCCATCGTCTTCCGTTGTCGTTCATTTGGTTTCCACCAAATCAACCTGTCGGGCACCGAAGACTTTGAGGATTCGAGCTTTGCTATCATTTGATTCGAGATTAATGGGTTTATCGAATTCTCGAAAACTGGATTCGACACTAAATCGAACCCCTAAAACGAATGCGGAAGATGAGCCCGAGAAATTCACATGTATCACCGATCCTAAAGCACACCACGGAATCGAGCGTACCTTGTTAGCCACAGATTAAACACAAATGCTGAAGATCGAGGAAGAAATTCCGATCCCATTCAATCAAGGAGCATGCCATTGCTATTAGGGGGAGAAAAGAGCGTATTCTTCTTTTATGTTTCTTTCTTTTTGAGGGAGAGAGAGACTTACGCACGTTGCCTGAAGGGGAGAGAGTCTTTCACATACGTTCATCCAAAAGGTACGTGCCTTTTATTCCTTTCCCTCAAAGCGTCTCCTCCAATAGACGCAACCCTTCAACGTAACATCTCATCCAAAAGACGCAACCCCTTAACGCACTCTTTCATCCATGGGCTCTAATCTTGCGGGCCAGGCTTTTAGGCCCAACATGGGCGGACGGGCCAACTTAGGCTCATCACATTAATTAATAAAATCATCATCTCCCACTCGCACATGGTGAGCCGAACAGGATCCTCTTTACCTCTCTTCAACATTTATATCGGTGAATAATCCGTGCGACCAGCATACTTTGAGAGCTCGTTGCCATACATCCGTTAGGAATATATAACAGTTCATAATGGGCATCACACTTTAGATTTAGTAGATTTAGTATGATCATATTTATATCTCTATTGATCTCTTTTAAACAATTATATATTTTTATATATATATCATATATATATATATTGTATTCACAATTATGATTATCCCAAAGACAGTCATAATTGATTAACCAATGAATACAAAACTATAATGTGATTCTCTAAATTCGATCTTCCTCTTTCCTTCAAACTCTCAATTTCAGTTCAGTTTGTTTTTCTATAAATGTCCCATTAGATCGAATCAACTCATGACTATTGGCAAATCCTAAGATAGCAAACACTAAATAGAAATCTTGAGAATAAGTAAAAGTTATTAGGGTACTAAAATTGAGGAACTCTTTTCCTCAAGAGTCTCACACGACATAAAAGTTGATATCAAAACTTTTGCCACTCTTATTGATCGTTTCATGCATACGTAGTATGAAATACATATTACGGTATTAACTCATTTCCCATGGAGCGTATGTCTACACCTTTAATACCGTACATATGATAGTTCATACATACCCAATGTCTAACTTGAGTTTACGTATCTACTCATTCACAAAATTCATTAGAAGTCACATCTGGCATCATAGACAGATAAAGTAAAATATGTGGGTTATTTTACTTTCAAACATAGTAAGTATTATGTCCTCATTTTAACACTCAGTTAAGGCGACATACGTATTTTAAGCTTGAGCTCTCGATTATCACCTAGATAATAAGCTTAAAAACAGTCTCATCTCTATTTATCACACAGTAAATAGAGGCGATTACCCGTGTGAGTGGACTAATTTTATATCTGTTCGACATACTTTCTCAACTTAAAGTAATGCACTGAGCATTAAGATGTATAAAAATCAAACATAGATTCATAGGCATTAATGATGAAAACACAAATTCATCAAATGTGAGCACTTAGGGAAATTACAATATTCAGTACATCAGCATCTACGCAATCCTAGAGATTTCATATGGCCACAAAAACACATCTCTAGGTATTGGCTTTGCCATAGGATCTGCTACCATTTTATGCGTAATATGTACTGTAAGTTCACATCTTTTCGTGCAATCATATCTTTGATAAAATTATACTTGGTATCTATATGTTTGGTCTTGCCATGATATTTTGGATCTTTAGTGTATATTATAGCTGCTTAGCTATCACAGTTAACTAATAATAGACTTGTAGCTTTTTCAATAACATCTAAATTATCCAAAAAATCTCTTAAGCCAAACACCTTCTTATACTACTGCTGATAATGCCACGAACTCAACTTCCATCGTGGACAAGGCTATACACGTTTGTTTCTTACTGCTCCAACATATGGTGCCATTATTTAGTAAGAAAACAAAGCCAGAGGTAGATTTCATTTCATTTAAATCTCCTCCATAATCAACATCAGAATAGTCTTAGAGTCGCAGATCCTTTCCTTAATGACTCAGCCTATAATCAGCAGTTCCCTTTAGATACCTCAGTGTTCTCTTAACGGCTTTCCAATGTGCTTGACCTGGATTGGATTGATATCTTCTCACCATTCCAACTGCAAAACATATGTTAGGTCTTGTACACATCATAGCGTACATTAAGCTTCCAATAGCACTAGTATAAGAAACATGTTTCATTTGTTTATTCTCTTGTGGAGTTCTTGGACACAGTATATAGCTCAATCATTCACCTTTTGCAATAGGAGTATCAATGGGCTTACGAATCGTTCAAGAACTTTATTTATATATATTTCTTGCGAAAGAGATAACAATCTCTTCGAACGATTTCTTGAAATCTTAACTCCAAGAATGTATGCAGCTTCATCCATATTTTTCATCTCAAAGTTGTAAGATAACCAAGTCTTCACAGTATTTACAAACTTCATATTGCTTCCGGCAATTAGTATATCATCAACATATAATGATATGATCACAAATTAATCTTTGGATCTTTTGAATAATCCTTATCAATCATTGTAAAGTCATATGCCATTATGGTATTATGAAAACGTATATACCATTGTCTCGATGATTGCTCAAGGCCGTATATCAATCTCAAAAGTCGACATACCTTTCCTTCTTGGCCTTCTTTAATGAAACCAGCAGGTTGTTCCATATATATTTCTTCCTCTAATTCTCTATCGGGGAAAGCAGTATTTACATCCATTTGATGTAACTCAAGATCCATACTAGCCACTATTGCCAGAATAATGCGAATCGAGGTAAATCTCACTACATGAGAAAATGTTTCTTCATAATCAATTCCTTCTTGTTGATTATACCAATTCGCCACAAGACGAGCCTTATGCATTTATATTGAGCCATCAGCTTTACGCTTTATTTTGAGAACCCACTTGTTCCCAATAGCTTTGCGTCCTTTTGGAAGATCAACCAGTTCCCAAACTTGGTTTGACTTCATTGACTTAATCTCCTCTTCCATTGCATGAATCCATTTTTCCTTACTAGGACAATTTAGAGCCTCATTAATATTTCTTGGCTCATCCTCATCTTGCGGAGCAATCATAAAAGTTTCCCCTTCAATGTCAAAACGTCGACGGGGAATACTTTGACGACTTGTTCGCCGTATGGGAGATTGTACACTTTGCACATTATTCCCCATTATGCTCCCACTAGGATTAGATAATGATGATGTCGTCTCATCATGTGATTGTAATAAGAATGAGTTGAATTCAATTCATCATTTCTTATATTACTCCCACTTGGACGAACTACACTAATATCATTATCTTGATCCAATGTTTCAAATAGGGAGTAATCTTCCCCTATTTCGCCCTTTTTAGGAATTTCATCCTCTAAGAATGTGACATCCCGTGATTCAAATTCAGTTATACTCCCACTTTCCTGCTCACCTATGAACACATATCATTTCGAGTGTTCAAATATCTTATGAAAATACTCTTCTTTCCTTTGGGACCCAATTTCCCAAACTTATGAGAGGACTCATGAGTATAGGCAGCACAACCCCATGGCTTAAGAAAACTTAAGTCCGGTTTTCTACCTGTCCATAACTCATATGGAGTGGAAGTAACTGATTTGGAAGGCACCCGTTAAGTATATAGGCATCGTTAATAACGCATCACTCCAAAAAGTGATAGGTAAATTAGCATGCGCCATCATCGACCTAACCATTTCCAGTAGAGTTCTGTTTCTTCTCTCTTCAACACCATTTTGTTGAGGAGTATATGCAATAGACAATTGTCTTTCTATTCCTTTTTCATCACATAATTTTCTGAACTCATCAGATAAATATTCTCGACCTCGATCAGATCTCAATGCTTTTATTTTCTTGTCTAATTGATTTTCTACCAAGTTCATAAACCTTTTGAAACAACTTAATGCTTCAGATTTATGAGAAATCAAATAGACATATCCGAATCGAGTATAATCATCCATAAAAGTGATGAAATAAACAGCCACATGCCTTCCTCTCACATTCATTGGACCACAGACATCAGAATGGATTAAATGCAGAGGAAATTCAACTCTTTTACATTTTCCAAATGGTTTCGTTGTCGTTTTCCCTTTTAGGCAATGCTTACATATGGGCAAATTGACTTTTTCAATATTGCCCAACAAGCTCTCTTTGGCTAGTCTATTCATACGTTGTTGGCCAATATGACCAAGTCTAGCATGCCACATATTCACATCATTATCATATGAAGTGGAAGACATGAAAAAGAGAATAACAAATATTGACATCACCACAATCAACATTTAGTACAATAAAACCATCCAGAAAATGACCACAACCATAGTAGTTTGTATCCAAATACAAATCTACACCGCTATTACGGAAGTTTACACTAAAACCAAGCTTAACCAATACCAAAACAGACACTAAATTTCGACGAATCTTTGGAGCATATAGAACATCATGTAGGAACAAGGTGCGTCCACCACACACGTTCAATTGGCAGGTGTCAATCCCTTTAACTTCAGCTCTGGAGTTATATCCCACATAGATCCACTTAGTTCCGGTTGGTACTCGTCGGAATTCCACGAAGGATTCTCTATCCTTTGCTACATGGTCTGTCGCTCCTGAATCTACAGTCCACAAAGGATTGGATTCAGCCAATAATGCAGAACTTGACACATAAGCAAAGTTCTCAAATGTACAAGAGGTGTTTACCTTTTTTTGGCTCACAACAGTTGCAAGTATAGTGACATTTCTTGTTACAATTGTAACACCTCACCCTTGACATTTTCTTCACTTGAGAACGTTTTCCTCTCTTGTGTTGGTTAACTCTTGATTTCTTGCAATAAGGACTTGATCCTTTGCATTCCCACATATTGAACGAATCAATACGCTTACGCTTAGAGCTCAAAGCCTTTTCTAAGCTAGAACCAGCATTGCAAATATCTATTTTCGGCTCAAATGCCGTTAGGCAGTCCTCTACTAGCTCAAGGTGGCGCACAGCATCCTCAAGATCTTCCATAACATGGTCAAGAGCTTTTAATGCTTCTTGCTTTTCCAGCACATATTGAATCTTCATATTCAATATTTCACAATTGTTGCCATTCATATCAGCAATTACGTTCTTAGTTACTAAACCATCGATCTGAACACATCAGACATATATCCACTTTGCACAGACCCATCATATCAATGAACAATTTCAAGTAAGGTTTCAGAATCAAAAGGTCACTATATTTCCAATCATCCTCCAAAAAACCTAACTTAAAACTATCATTAATATAATTGTCTTATGCAAAATAAATTTTATGAAGTTACAAAAACTTTTATGAACTACCCACAACAATCAACAATAATAGAAAACAAATAATATTTGACATCCAATAGAATGATAATGCTTTCACATAATACAACTATCCACTACACTAAGTAACATATACAAAGAAAAATATCAACATAGAAAGAGATATTTACACTCAAAAACATCTCAAACTAATCTAAGAAATAAATAGGGAAAGTCCATGCTAATCTATTAGTCAAAATATTTAAGAAATTTGAAGGCACATTGGCCAATCATGGAAAAACTTTTGGAGCTTTCATGTTGCCTCCAAGGCGCATTTACTCTGCGTCATGTGGCGCTCAATCTAAAGGTTGAAGTTTTGGTTAACTCAATCCTATAGTACTCTCTTACAAAATCTACGACTAGCCTCCTATAACCCGGGACCACATTGACCTCCCATAGGCAATCTAACACTGCTTGCCATTCAGGTGGAAGAGTGTTCATCAAAGTCGGCACTTACTCAAAATCCGGCATAAGATAACTATTCCAGATGATTTTCTGTATCATCCGATTGACCCTGACCACATGTGATACTAAATCACCGTCATGCCACCGATAATTAGCTAACTCTATCATCAGCCTTTTAAGTCTTGCACTTCCTTCGTCCATTCTCGGGATTGCAGGTATCCGTGCATAACGCATCATAGTTCCTGCAACAAATGCATAACTAAAAATGGATCACTTATAATCCATAATGAACATAAGGGAAAATACATAATTTTCCATGATTCATGCAACAAATGCAGAATAAAAAATGGATTACTTATAACCCACATAGATATAATTGAAAATAGAAACATATTTTTTTTTTTTCGAGTCAACGGTCAAAGTTAACGGTCAAAGTCAACAGTCAACATCGGAGTCAACGGGCGGCGGGTCGAGCCGTCGGACCGACCGCCCGATCAGGCCGGTCAGGCAAACCGACCGGCACGTGCCGTGCGCGTGCACGGCACACGCCAGGCTTCCACACGTGTGTCGCACGCGCCTTCGGCCAAAATGGCCCCGTGCGCAGCACGCGCTAGGCTTCCTTCAATCGTACTTTCAATTAATAGGTCACGGATTATGGACATTATCAATATGCAAATTTAATCAAAAATCAAATACAAGTGATGTTAATATTTGTGTGATCCATCAATGAAAGTTATGGCTAAAAAGAGTTCATCCAGCTAGAGCATGACATGTGCAAATAGAAATAAAATAAACTCAGAATTCTATTCGTGAACTTTTACATCATTGACTACGGTTGCTAAAAAGCATTTTCATTGCAAAATTTGACAACATTTTTGGATGGCTTTTGGACTATTGTTCACATCTAAATTTAGCCATTTTACACAAAAGTTAATAACATTAAAAGTTAAGGATTACTTAAAAAGAGTTCATCCAGCTAGAGCTCTACATGTGCAAATAGAGATAAAAATAAACTTAGAATTCTATTCGTGAACTTTTACATCATTGACTACGGTTGCTAACAAGCATTTTCATTGCGAAGTACAATTGCAGGAGGATCGGGGGAGCAGCTCCGGGGAGAGAGAGAGAGAGAGATCGAACCAGGAGAAAGCCCGAGAGACAACGTCGTGAGTGAGAGCAAAGCGAGAAATTGAGAGAAGAGAGCGGGAAAAAAGCTCGGTCGCGCCCGTGACCTCGCCTCCCGGCATCCCTTCTTCCGGTAAGTTTCCTTTTGAGTTTAGTCCCCTTTAACCTGATGATCTCATCTTGACGACACCAAGGTGGTCGGCCACGGTTCATGCCATCTCGAACCTGCTTGCAGGCCGCCGTCATCAAGCCGGGTAGGGCCCCATCACCCACCTCCTTTTATTCTGATTTTTTTTAGTTCACCAGACCGGAGCTCGCGGTTCTCTGGCCCGCGCGACTTTCCGATCCTGGTGAGCTGCGATTTGGTTGTCTTAGACTTTGCTTGTTTCGTTAGCTTTCTAGTCCGCACGCCCCAGGTGTTCGACATTTTGTCTAGGCTAGGTCTGCGTATATTTTCTTTGTTCTTTCTGTGGGTTTGTCGTGGATGGTGCCGGGAAAGGGAAGGTGACCGGTGATGGCATCGGTAGGTGTTGGAGGATGTCGGTATTAGGGCTATATCTCGAATGGTACCCGGTCGTTCAGGCCGAGTTTTGTCCCTCGACTAACCTCGGTGGGGCCGAGCCGTGGCCGGCATCGGTAGGACTGAATGACCGACGCCGGATGGTGGTCTGGCGGCGATCCCAAACGTTGGTGAGGGCTCGTCGAACGTGGTTTTATTTCGGAAGGAGTTGTCGAGGAAGAAGATGGGTAGGGAAGGGAAAAAAAAAAAAGCGAAAAAAGTGCAGCAAAAAAGTGAAAAAAGAAAAGAAAGAAAGAAAGCAAATGTTGGCTTCGGGTATGCAAAGGGGTTGTCGAGGGGGAAATTGCAGTGAAAAAGACAAAATGAGGAAAAGACCAAAAAAAAAATTAAAAAAATATTAATAAAAAAGCAAAAAAATGTTGTAAAATATTGCGTTTCGAATATATAATAGAGAAGAGATTAAGAAGAGAAAGCAAGTGAACACTAGAGATAGTAGAGAAAGCCAATATTTCACTGTATTGTGATTGTTATCCTAATAGTTGTTCTATTATATTGTACATCAAAACTAAACTCCTATTTATAGAAGAACAAGAATGTACTTATCATTAATATCAATGTATCGAATGATACATGTACTTGATAAGGGAGATGGACATTCATTGTGTAGGGAGATGTACTTAGAATATATGATACAAATGTACCATAATAAGTACATTAGATAAGATGAATATAATGAATATCCATTCATGTATTCCATAACAAAAAAGTTTTTTTAATAGGTTTTGTCCTATTTAGGATAAGTTCGGGTCGTTGGATCGGGCTAGCAGGTCCCGGTCCGACCCCCGTTTTCTGAATATAATAATATTAAATATTAAAAATATATTTAAAAAATTTCAAAAAAAATCAAAAATTTCAAGAATAATAAAAATTCAAAAAAATTTCCGAAAATTCAAAAACTTAGAAAACATTAAAAAATTTGACCTTTTTTAAATTAATTAAATTAATTAAAAATTGCAAAAATCCAGTTTTTTTGGGAAAATTCGAATTTTTTAAATAGAAAAATAAGAAAAATTCTAATTTTTTTTTTAATTTCCTTGAAAATGTTAAAATTAATCTCTTGATTTATTTTCTCTTAAAAATGGAAGTATTTCAATTTAGAATTTTGCTCAAGAAGTTCTAGTTTTCCTTAAAGATGAACACCTTTGATTGTGCAATTTTGGTATATTGATTTTGGCTTCCATTTAGTCAAGTTAGGATTAGTATTTATCTTTTCTTTGATGTCAAATTTTTGCTCTCTCATGCAATTTATTTAAAAGCTTTCCTTAGTTGCTAATTATTATTTTAATGATTGCGTACCGGCATGATCACCTTACATATTAGTAGATAGATGTAAAATAAATCCAAACTACCTGACAAAATTTTTTTCTTTTAAAATGAACAATATTGGGTACCGAAGGACACTAATTGGTCAATTAGTATAATTAAGTCATTGATCCTAGATTCTCTAGTTGCGTAGGAAGTGAGGTACACTCTTAATACCTCACTTGGTTTTTAGCCGACCCTAATAGGTTAGTGACAATTCTTCATTGCGAATTTCTTAAGAACACATCAATGTCGCATGTGATATGGGCTTGGGAGAACCCGTGCCTAATCATGGGCTTTAGGTCCGTCCTTAGGCAATATCCCTAAACCCATTCCACCCCTTGAGGGGTAGGTCGCGACAATTATCGATGTTGATTACATAATTACGTCGTGATTCAGTTTTATCATGTTCAGATTTAGTTTTCTTACATTTATTTGAATCTAAGTTACTATTATTGCACATGATCTAAGCTCCAACAATATTCTTACATGACATTTTTTGCTTGTCAATCATGTGACCTTAACGATGTTGTATATTAAATCGATTACACATAAAAAGTTTCAGTCTATAATTGACACAAATAGTAGTAGCAGACCGACCACATAACATTAGATTGGCAGTGCAAAATCTAATTTCAAGAGATCAATAGCATAACTGCAGCAAATGTCAAACTTTAGGACCGTGAACGAAATTTCTCGGTGTTAAAAAATAATTTTCCTTCTCTTGTCATTGCCACGGAAAAAATCTTTTAGCACCGCCACTGCAAAAAAGGATCGTGGTTTTCTTTCATCACAAATTTGATTGGCGAGTTATCAAAATCTGAAGAATCATCCTAGAGACCAATTCAAGGACAGCAATTGATCTACTAGTTGGCAAGATTACAAAGTCGTCGAGGCCAGATTGGGTGGTGAAAACCAACACAGACCGTGAAGGCAAAACGTGTGACGATTGATAAGCCAATGCAGCGTTCTTTTAGAGACCAGATTTAGTTATTCACTTAAGTTTATCTACGGGGCTTCAATTTGTACTTTTAGGAGATAAAAGTGGGTGTTAGGAGGCCGGGACTTGCATATGAGATGTGTTAGAAATTAAACCAAATTAATAAATATCATCAATTGACTACGAGTTGCTAATGTCAATGATGGAGAAGTTACTGATATTAATGGTTGTCAATGCCGATATTCTAGAATTTGATACCGATGATTTTGTTTGGTGAATTGATATCGATGACTGTCCAATGCTTGAGTTAATTAGATCCTTTATTGTAGCATTATTTTTGAGAAGTCTGTTCGTATTTCTCTTTCATGACTATTCATGTTTCTAAGTGTAATCAATGTTTTATAAGTTCTTAGGATTTTATCACCTCAGAACATTAGTTATATTTATGAGTCATTTAGTTTAAGAGTTATGTGTGAAGCGTATAAAAGTCAGAGTCCTGTAATTGTTTTCGATAAGGTGAAAAAAAGGTGAAATAAACAAAAAGGATATCTGTCTCCTTCTCTTTTTTGTGTTGTGTTAGTGAGTGTTTCAGCTTTAAATTATCCCATCAAGATGTAGCCTGTATTTGTCTTTTACAAAAACTCGAAATTTTCTAGTTTTGATGCCATATGAAATTATGAGAAAGGAGGAGCACCATTAGCTATTATAGAAGTTTAGATAATTAGATGGATGCATAATTCAGTACTTGATTGATATAACGTCTCTTTCACGACCCATGTTCCTTTTCAACAACTATATTACTTGCACAGCTTGGGCTCAATGGAACAAGAGCTGTCTATAAAAGTGGAGGACGGTGGAATGAACAACTCGATCGCGGAGGAGGTAAAGAAGGATGAAGGAGGACCTTTACCGGAAGTGTCAAAGGATGAAACGGATTCTGAAGAAGAAATTGCTAGTTGGGTTCACTCCTATGTGGAGGAAGCCCAATGAGTTGCAAGCCCAAAAAGGCTTGAGCCCATATAATAAGTTATATGAGGAAATAGGGTTTCTCACTATCTATATAAAGAGGTAGCATCAGAAAGGGAAATAGTAACAAGAGAAAAAGAGAAAGCAAAAAATCTGGGGTTTGGGGTAATATCTGATTTACATCAAGCTGGCGTTGGAGGTCGATTCATTATCCGATTGAGCTGAAATTTTGTCAGCATCTTCGTGGCGCAATTTAATCGAATCTGAACGGTTTGATTTTCGTTTGAAGCTCCATACATCAGGTTTTTCGTGGATTGATCAAAACCTGCGTTTTTAGTCAGATTTATCCTTAATCTCTTGTGAAGTTCATGTGTATTGCCAAGAATTATGTTCTTGAGGTGTTTGCTGCTATGTACCTCTAGTATTTGCTAGAGAAGAACAATTTTATTGATAGTGAAGATTTTCAGGTGGACTCCGGTCCCGTGATTTTTTATCTCCTCACATCGATGAGGTTTTCCACGTAAAAAAATCGTCTTGTGTTCGCGTGCTTGGTATTTATTTTACTCTACTATATCGATTCCTATTAGGTTTACACAAGAGGGGAGATTATTTTATTCTGCTGCGTTAATTCGATATTGTTCGAATTATTACTGTTCTCCCATCAGAAATCTGGAGAGGTCGACAAGAGATAATGAATAAAGCATTGGCGGCCTCCGCGGGGGGACAAGATCCGGCAAAAGCTTACGAATATGCTTGAATACTGGCGCGTGTCATCGAAGGCGGCAAGGTTGACGATTTCCTTTCCATGATCAATGATTTAAATGATCAATTGTTGCGGGACACCGATTGGTCTACCGTTTTAAATTTTCGATTGGATTGGAACGGATCACTGCTCCACGTGGCAGCAGTAAACAAGAAGGACGACATCCTAAGGCTTCTGGTTGATTATGTTGGTGACCACCTCATAACCACCCAAGATGATTTAGGATATACCGCACTCCACAGGGTCGCTCAGGTGGGGGGATCTACTAGAGCTGCACAGATGTTGATTCGCCGGCAAGAGACCTCCCCAACGTTGAGGACAAGATGTGACATCCCGATTTTCCAATTCTATTTTCAATAAATTGAGACGAGCATTTCGTTGGCACGCATATAGTTCTTTTCCTTGAGTCGACCACTCATGTGAAAACTAGTCTATCGAGTGAAGCTGTTAAGAATTTCTAATGCATCAAACTCGAGAATTTGACCAGGAAGCGACCTTTCGACCGAGCTAATCTGCAAGGGTCATTGCGGCACAATTAAAAATCGATTAGAGATCGGAGATAGGTTGACTCGACAGAGGCATGTGATTAGGTGTGAGTGATTCCACCAGATTGTACAATTCTTGTCGATCGACACTGAACCGACTTTTCTATCGATTGGGTACTCTATGTTCGTATTTGAAATTTTGAGATTTCCCCGACAATCGAAAGTCGCCAATGTTTCAAAGATGTACATTGTGGCTTGAGATGATCAACCACAGGTCAAATGCATTAAAATTTCTAAATGTTCCCCGGTAGGTTGGGCCGCGCTAATATCTTGCCAAAGTAAAATTAACCGTGAAATTGAGATCGAATTCAAAAATTGGAAGTCGGGGTGTGTCACAAATCATTTCAGGATCATTGACTCTTCTTCGAAAGATTTTTCATGTAATTAGAATTTTTCAGAAATTAAATCAAAGAATGGCTATTTTGGCTCGATAAATTAGTAAGCCCGCCTTTGGTCTTGGTTTTAAGACTTAAGTTGGTTCTATGGGGAAGTGAAGATGTGAATTGAAGTGTGGTGACAAAGTGGATTAATTTTATGGACTTTAATTGGACTCAATTGGAAGAGAATCGAGTGGAATTAAAGAAATTGTTGCACAAAGTTTTATGCCCCGGCGGAAAATAAAATTGGACCCATTGAAATAGGTTGTAGAGGAAATGAGTTAGTGGATGATGACATCATGGAGTGATGTTATGGTAAGTGGCCAATTGGTGGAGATCTTGACAAGTGGAGGGGTGGATTTAATCCCCAAAAAGTGAAGGGCCCCACCACTTCATCTTCAAGCTTGGGAAGAGAGAGAAAGAGGGGGGAGAGGGAGAGCTGCGATCGGTTCAGCCAGCCCGACGCCGCCCCCTTCGCCCGCTCGCATGCCCGTTCGCCGGAGCTCGCCGTCGCGGTCGCCGTTCGCCCGCACGCCCGTTGCCGTGCCCGCTCGTCGTCGCACCGCCTTCGCCGCCTCCAGCCTTCGTCCGCGCCAGCCCGCGTTCCAGCAGCTCGGGCCTTCGCCGGAGCTCCCTCCGCCGTCGTCGACCTCCCCTTCAGCCCATCCAAGCCACCGCCGGTCCTTCTCCACCGTCACCCGCGTCCGAACCGCCGCCGAGCAGCCTCCGTCGGCCTCAACCAGCAGCCAAGAAAATGGGTATGGCAGCCCGTGTTTGGCCCGTTTTGGCCGCCTTCCCGAGCCCGGATGCTCGGCCCGCCTTGAGAAAAGTCGATCCTCGCGTCGTCCTCGTCGTTTTGGTCTGCTCGGCTCGCTAATCCAGTGAGTTTATCTCACTAAACCTCGCTTAGAGGGTTAATTATGCTTAGGGAGGTTTAGTTTATGTTAAGTATTATTAGGTTGTTAGTTTATGTTATTTAAGAGTAAATTAGATTAAGGTGGTGTTTTAATTTAAAGTGTGCTTAATTAAGGGTAAGTAGGTTTATTTAAAATAAGCTTTGATTTGATATAAATGAATTTACTTTTGATTTATTTAAATGTCCCGAAATTATTAAATAATTTAATAATATATTATTATTCGAAATTATTAAAATATTATTATTTAATTATTTTCGGAATAAAATTTAATTATTTATTAAATTCCGAAAATTTTGTCAAGACCCTAAATCTTTAGAATTTCGTGCCGGCCGCTGTTTGTGTAGTTAGATTTTGAAATTGATGGTTGGATATTATAAATTGAGTGTGGATCGTGAAAATATTGATATTATTATTTAATTAATTTTCGGAATAAATTTAATTATTTAATAAATTCTGAAAATTATTTTGGAACCTTATTTTTTCAGAATTTTGTGCTGATCGCTCTTTGTGCATTTAGAAATTGAATTTGATCAATGGATGTGGCAAATTGAGTGTTGATTGTGATAAATATGGATTTTATTCATAAAAACCCAAGTGTCGGGTTTTGATGCAAAAATTGAATTTTAATGATTATATTAAATAGTGGGGTTTGAAAAAGTGAGATATTGGCTTTTTGATTCGAAATTAGCGTGTCCCCACGCACGTAAGTAATTTCTGGAATATTTTTAATATGAAGAAAAATGGTCGGGATCACTGTTTTAAGTGGAAGCATTAAGTGAAATATAAAGTGTCCTAGAGCTGAGTATGCTTTGGCTGTGTGATAACTAAGAGGAATCGTCCTGGGCTGTTGAGCCGGACTTGCCCCTATATGGGATGCCCACGCGGTGGATGCCGGTCGCAGTAGAGGCTGGGCCGACTGGATCGATGCTCCTTCGGGAATGCCGTCGACGTAATGACGAAGTCGCACTCCAAGGGGGGAGGCGATGCCTAGCATTAATATTAGAAGATAGCCGAACTGTGAGTGGGCCATACCCTTGTGTGGCAGTGAATAATAATTGGAATGCATGCTAAGTGCGACTGTGATTTATATGAAAGTAATGGCGTTCCAATTATTTGAATTATTATTACTACCCGTAATTAAGTGATTTGAATTGTGCTAACCTGTAGAAAGGAACAGAGGCGAGGTAAGTCGTCTGTGTGATGTGGTTAGGCCACCTGGGGTGTATTTTCTTTCTAATAGGGGTTTAGGGGGTTGAACTTACTGAGACATTGTCTCATCCCGGTTTGGGGATTAAAATTTCAGGTCCCTAGATGGCGGTCGTGGAGGACCCGAAGCCCTAAGTTTGGAAAGGTGGAGACTGAAGTATCGGTGAACGTGTCCTGCTAGTTGATTTTAGGATGGTTCCCCTTTTGTCGAGCTCTATTTTGTAGACAGTCCAGAGTTGTATTTAAACCTATGTGTTTGTAAATGAATGTTTGGTATTGTGATTGATTGTCAGGGGATTTGTTTCGCTTTCGCATGCGTAATAAAATGAATGGGTCGACGACGTATCCTATGATGTCGCATATTTGATCGACCGCAATAGGATGTGCGCGCGCTCGGAGTTCGGGACGTGACACAAGAACCTCTTGAGGAGGAAGAACAAACGTGGATAGACCGCTTTACACTTGGCCGTGATCTATCCACATGCCAAATCATCTTGGTGGTACGCTTGCTTGTCAACTTGAACTTTCTTTCCTATTTTTATTTATGGACCAAATCATCTCTTCTTTTTTTCCTCAATCTATAGTCCTATTATGAGAGCGGCCTATATCGATAATGATAATGAAATGTAATCATTCGTAATGGAATAATTTACAAAAGGCGCGCCTATTTGGACCCTCTCTTTAATTAGGTACATGCCTCTTTTATTATTAATTGACCGAATAACCTTTTATGTTAGGAAACAAGATGGGTCATCTTTTCAACCTTTTTTTTCTTTGGCATCCCTTTTCTTCATCTTCTATATTATTTTTTTCTCAACTAATTGAAACTTCCATTCATTCTTGAAAAAATCAATCAATAGTTAATTAAGCAGACTTCTTTTTCCTTTCTTGTGTTTTGTTCCCCCTACCATTGCTCCTTCTCCCATCTTCTTTTTCAAGAATGAATAGAAATTTTAAACTTGATGATAAATAAAATAAAATAAAATAAAATAAAAACTCATCCAGATACTAGCAGACATAGGTTTATTCCCCTCCTTTCTTTTCGCATGGGCGCGGCCCGGCCCTTTTCCTTTCTCTTCCCCTTCCTCCCTCTCCTCCACGCTCGCTGCAAGAGCAGCGACGCTTGTTCGAGACAGAGGGGCAGGATGCAGAGCAGAGCAGAGCGTCCAGCGGGGTTCGATGCTCGGCATCCGGCCGACCGCGGCAGGCTGGCGGTGGCGGAGGCCATGCGCGGCTGCCTGCCGGAGGCCATTGAAAGGAGGCCGAGAGAGTGAGAGAGGGACGGAGAGTGAAATCAGAGAGCGAGCCAGCCAGCCAGCCAGCCAGCCAGCCAGCCAGCCTCCCTCCCCGGCATCTCGACCGCGCCTGAGTCCCCACCGACGAACCCCTGCCAACGCCCTCGAGCCCGCTTCACCCTTTACCCCCCTCGCCCGTCACGCGGGAGACCCTGGTTCAATCCCCCGCAGCGGGGAGCTTCTCTGTTTGCCTTTTCTCTTGGATTTTTTCCGTCTTGCTTGTCGTTCTTGCTGCAATGATTGGGTTCTCGGTTGGATGATTAAGCCACCGTCGTTTCTCTGAGCTGAGATGTCGTGAACATGGTTTTATCTAGTATGCTTAGTCTCTCTTCTCTCCTCTCGCTCGCGCGGCAACCCAGCGCCGACCTCTCTCGGTACTTGCTCTCTAGCGTGTCTGATTACTTCATTTCTTTTTCCGTTCTAGTATTGATGGCTATAGCTATAGATAGTTGAGAGCTGGTGTGGATCTTGTTCAATGTGACGCTAGGAGGAAGAAATTATAGATCTTTCAAGTGTTACTAACGCATCGCACTCCAGCAGTGTCGCGTGAGTGATGCCGCTAAGCCTAGAATGACATGGTATTTTGTTACCGAACTTTATGGTGCCAGCGGAATGATTTCCATTTTAAACCAGGAAATTGTAGGAAATTCTGAATGAATATCGCGGATGCATCTGACTTTGTTCAGTCGCCGCAATCTCATAGTTCATGGAATGCATGGTTTAGCAGATGACGAGAGGAACAATCAGTCCATCATTTCTGACATCTTTTTGTAGTTTCACTGAAGAATCTGAACAATTACACTAGCGTTTCTTCATCGAGAGACGACACTCAAGTGCCTTTCAGGCTATGCACAGACTCTCAGATCACTTCATTTTCCTTCATCAAAATACACTGGTAAATAACATGACCAATGATAGTAAAATAAGGATAACGTATTTTGTGCAGCGGCTATGTGGCTTCATAGTTGAACATGAAGAACTAACCGGAAACAGCCGTACAATTTATCCAGCCATTGTAGAATATGCTAGTTTTGCTACATAGATGGTTTTCCTCAATGAATTAACTGCCAAGATATGCATCTCAGCAACCCCAATATTTCGGCATCCTCAGATTACTTGACACTTCATGAGAAGAATGTGGTATGGTTTCCCTCCATATATCCTTAACTGCGAATGACAGAATTTTGTTAATTTGTCATATATAGAAGGAATTGGAAAACCACATTAATTTAACGCTTGAATCAATTCAGTGAATCAAGCAAACAAATCAGCAATCGCAATAGCTAGATTAACAGGACGAAGCCAAGCAGGTAAAAGTTCTCCCGGAGACAGGCATCTGCATTTTGAAGCACACCAATGTAGAACTCCTTCATTGTCTCTATAATCTCTATATTTGCATGAATTGGTTAAAGCCACGTTAGCCAGATCAACTTCAACCAAAAGGAAAAAAGCGAGATGATCTTCGCAACATAAAGATCATGTAAGACAGTGAACTGCATTAACCCTTAATTCTCTAAGCATTAGAAAAAAACTAACGACTGGATTATATTATTATCATATAAAATATCACTTTCCTCACGATCTGTGTATCACATCACCTACTCTCTGAGATATCATGTTCATCGCGAGCTCTATATGGCGCCTACTCTCATTAGCTTCCGTACTGAGATTCTCAATAGTTGCCATGAATTCTTCCAACTTTTTCTGAATCTCCAACATTACAGGCTTCACCGCTTCTTCCTGTTCTTCTCCAAGAGTGAAGTTGGCATTAGTTTTCAGCTGATTCAAAAGCGACCAAATCCTCTTCAATTCCACAATCGAGATCAAGGTTCTCATATTCATCATGTCTATCAACTCCTTTTTCTTTTCAAGTTTCGCATGGCAATTTTTCCACCGAGTATCACACGACTTGCCGACTGTCCCTATTGGAGCTGCCAGACCAGCAGCTAGAGCAGTCACAAAAGGCGGCACATTGATCGCGACCGCAACGACTGAGAAGATCAAAGTGGCCACGAAGGCTGTCAGAAATATGGCCTTGGTCACCCTTTTCCAAACTTTCGTAGATTTGAGTTTTTGTCAAGCTTCTTCGCAAAAGCCTGCAACTCCTTGCACAACTTTTTCTGCTGGTTATACACCAAGTTAAAAGGCTTGGACAACTCGTTCATGAATAGGTCGCTTGCGTTTTTGAATTTCTGGAGCTCCTGCCTTGTCTTGACATACTTCTCCCCTCCCTCTTCCTCAAAGTGCCTAAGTGCATGCTCAATACTCAAATAGTTTTCATGGGCCCCACTCACACATTGCTTGAGGGAAGTGTAGAATTCTAATATCTGTTTGCCTTGCTCAAACTAACAACCCACTAAATTTGACAGCTCTTTGTCATTCCTTATGTCTTTGTCCAATGTAAGAATGATCTTAGCTGATATAAGGTGCATCTCTGGAAGGTCAGTAATCACCTCTGTTAGATTGTTGATTGTCAGGGATTGAGCCTTAGCACCAGCTGCTAGTGTCCCAATTACTCTATCAGCTTGGTCATGTAAGGTCTTCTCAAAATCTTGCAAGCTCGTGTCAACTCCATCGGCAGCTTCATAAGAGGTCAGGTCAGACCGGTATCTAAGATAGCTGTCTTCCATTGATGAAGAGTCTCCTAGCTTGTTTTTACTAAATTTCCACCCATTCTTTGGGTCCAAAAATGTGAAAAATGGGGATTGCCAAAAAAAAAAAAAACTCCAAAGCCAAACCCTTCTTCAAGTTTTGCTAAGCAAGCACAGTGCTTGAATTATATATATGAAAGGTGGGTACAGTGGAAAACTGCCCAAAATATCTGAGCTCAGATTCACCAGAAAAAAAGGCAGGACTCACACTCATCACAGATCAGCTAAACCCCCTTCTCTTTTTTTCTCTTCTTTCTGTGATCTTACCTCAGTTTCAGCTGATACCACAAAGAACAGATGATCTTGTTTCCACTGCAACTCCTTCAAAAGGACCAAACCAAAGCTCAATCACGGTGCAGACACCAAGAGTCAACTGCAGACAAACAAGCAAAGGGGGGCTTAGAACTAGGGGTAAGCATGGTCCGGGTTGGTGGCACTGAGGACTGGACCGAACCCATTGGTTCGGTTCGGTTCCAGGGTCAACCCGGGACCAACCGATAATTTTTATCAAGGCCTAAACATAGCAAGAGGACTGAAGTAATCAACAAATTCATGAATCGAGGTCAAAGAGCAAAAGTACACAAAGCCAGGAAGGAGGAAGTGGACACTTTGTTCTGAAATTTAATTATTAGTCAGATTAAACTATAGCTATGCAGCATTCATAGTTATTCAGTAATGACAAGTTCACAAAGTTTAGAGAGTTTGCCCGTGTGTATCTATGATCAAGTGCTTTTTACCTTGTCACACGACTCCCAAGTCAAGGGAATTTGGCCTGATTCCTGTGCCAAATTAAGTCAATTCTCTGGGAAGGTCATAAGCATTACAGTGATGGAGCTCGCAGCCAATAAAGAAGTCGGTTTCTCAGAAAATCCACAGGACAATTTGAAGGAACAGCAAAAAAATCTGCAAGAAGTTCTTCATATGTCATTACGACCGCTAATGTGCTTGCTTTTTTGTACATTACACATGATGACTATCCAGAAGAATTTTTACTTCGTGTTATAAAAAAGCTTCTTCTCTCATTAGCCCAGGAACTCCTTCCCGGACAACTCAGAGAAGCATAATGATTATAATGTGCCATATCACTTCTTTTCCTTTGTTCGGGAAATACTATCAGAATGTTCCATAGCTGCACTACGCTTTTTCGAGCAGCTCAAGGGTATGTAAAAATATTCTGTGGTCTCCTACTGTTCTTGCGTTTTTCAGTCCGCATTTTTAAATCAAAAGAGGACATATTCGATGCGATAGCAACTGAAATCGGGGGATATCACCGAAATTCACTTTCTTTGCCCAGCAAAAATTTTGGCATTTTTGACCTAGTTTCAGCTCATAAACTGCAAGCTCATGTCTTCATCGAGCTGGCAGTTCTAACGTGCCACGACACTCCTTCCCAGATTGAAAAAACGTGACATCAAGACAGTTCGACTGCTACACTTCAGTTAAAATCGCGACGGACGATGAGCACGATTCGGTTCTCCTCGCACCCAGATTCCAATCAAAGCTAAAACCCATCTCCAAAATGGGAAAGAAAAAGCCCAGAAAAACACATCGGATGCAATCGCCCCGTCGATCGAAGGGGACGTCGCGGGGACTAAATAAAATCCAAAACAAATCAAGAGGACACACGAGGTTGAAGCAGAACTCAACTCACCAGCCACAAAATAAAAACACATCGGATTGCACGGGTGCCGTTCGATCCGTGCTGGCGCTACAGGGACCATGCTTTCTCCTCCCCTCTCATGTCCGGTGGTCGCGAGGTGCTGGTTTTCTTCTTGGACAGCAAGCTGGAAAATGCAGCCAAAGCGGCAGCACTGCTGAAGGGTCTGCGAGTAGAAAGGTAACCAACTGTGGTTTAGGGCTAATAGGAAGCGGGTCACTTTCTCTCTTTCCTTAATCTCTTTGTACTGCTCGATTGGCTCGATTGTTGACTCTAGGCCTTCAAGCTGCTCCTCCGCGGCTTCGAGTTCGTTCCAAAGAACTGATGGGCAAGTGAAGCAAGCGGTAATCGAGAGGTTCCCTTGCTCCAATTCCACAAGGTCAAGCTTCCCATACATTTCCTTAATAGTTTCCCACATCGCTTTTGCATCCTCCGTCGGAGGAAGTCCGGCGGCGACCTCGACTGTCGTGCAATTCCAAATCCACGTCCATACCGAATGGTTGCATCTCCGCCAATGACATTGCATGCCGTCATCGGCCAGAAATCCCTCGCCCAAGTCGAAGCTGAAGCGTGATCAACCTCAATTTCGGTCCGTTGGCCGGTGAAGTATAAAGCAGATCGCTAGGTTCTGAACGGCTGGGTTCTGCATGTTGGATGTAGCGTTGAATTCCTTTTCGACGTGCTGATTATGTTTCGTAGGTAATGATTTGCAGTAACGAACCAGAAAACGATCAAACGCAATTAAAAAAAAAAAAAAAAAAAAAATTGCAGAAGGTGGATCAAGAGCAAGGCTCTGATACCATGACAAGAGATGTAAAAGGGATGAAGGGGAATTTGTATTATTTACTTCTCATTACTTCAATGTACAAGTATGTGGATGTATTTGTAATACAATAAATGAATTAAATAGAATTTACAAAATATTATCTTTTTTAGAGCGAATCATATCTATTGTTTGCTGAATCAATTACAAGATTGGAATCTAGATTGAGAATCAATCTTCAGACTAAATCAGATCATTTCTCCAACATTATCCTGCCACCGTAGAATATGCTAGTTTTGCTACATAGATGGTTTTCCACAATGAATTAACTGCCAAGATATGCATCTCAGCAACTCCAATACTTCGGCATCCTCAGATTACTTGACACTTCATGAGCAGAATGTGGTACGAGACTCTGAAGTTTATGGCCTCCCTCCATATATTATTACTGGCGGATGACAGAATTTTGTTTAATATGTCATATTTAGAAGGAATTGGAAAACCACAATAACGCTTGAATCATTTTTTTCTCTTTAAGGGAATCAAGCAAACAAATCAGCAATCGCATTAGCTAGATTAATAGGACGAAGCCAAACAGGTAAAAGTTCTGCCGGAGACAGGCATCTACATTTTAAAGGACACTAATGTAGAACTGCTTCATAATCTCTATAATCCCTATATTTACATGAATTGGTTGAAGACACATTGGCCAGATCAACTTCAGCCAAAAGGAGAAAAGTGAGATAATCTTTGCAGCATAAAGTTTATCTAAGACAGTGAACTGCATTGACCGTCAACTTTCTAAGCATAAGAAAAGAACTAACGACTGGATTGTCCCATTATCCTCTTCGATATCACTCTCCTCGCTGTCTGTATCTCGCGGCTACTCTTAGTAGCTCGTATACTGAGATCTTTAATGGTTTTCACGACTTCCACCATTTTCTTGAAATCCAATATTCCAAGCTCCACCGCTTCTTCTCCAAGAGCTAAGTCAGCATTTTGCAAGATCGACGCAATCTCAGTTTCCACCTTACTCACAAGCGACCGAATCGTCTTCAAGTCCTCAATCGAGATCCTAGTTCCCACATTCATTAGGTCTATCAAATTCTTTTTCCCTTCTCGTTTCCTTTGGTGGGTTTTCCACCAAGAATCGCACCACTTGCCAAATGTTACTATTGGACCTGACAGAGCAGCAGCTAGAGTAACCACAACATGTCGCCAAGCTTTATCAACCTTAACGACTGACAGGATGAAAGTGGACACGAAGACGGTCACAAATATGGCAATGGTCACCCATCTCCAAGTTTGTGCAGATTTAACTTTCTTGTCAAGCTTCTTCTTGCAAGCCTCCAACTTCTTCTTGCAAGCCTCCAACTTCTGCAACATCTCTTCCTGCTGCTTATACATGGAGTGGAAGAGCGTCGAGAACTCTTCCGTGAATGGGTCACCTGCTTCTCTGAATCTCTGGAGCTCCTGCAATGTCTTGACATACCTCTTCCCTCCCACATCCTCTGCTCTCTCTTCCTCAAATTGCACAAGTGCAAGTTGAACACTCGACTGGCTATCATGGGCCCGGCTCAGGCAATTCTTCAGGGAAGTGTAGAAATCTAATATCTGTAGGCAATGATTGAAGTAATAATCCACTAAATGGATCAGCTCTCTGTCATTCCATGTGTTTTTAAGAATGATCATAGCTGCTTCATGGTCCATCTCAAGATGGGCAGTGGCCATCTCTCCGAGAGAGTTGAATGTTAGGAACCGAGCTTCAGCACCAAGTGCTAGTGTCCTAATTACTCTATCAGCTCGGTCACGTAAAATCTTGTCCAAATCTTGCAAGCTCGGTTCAACTCTACAGGCAGCATCATAAGAGGTCAGGTCAGACCGTTATCTAGGATTGCTGTCTTCCACTGATGAAGAGTCTACTTCCTTATTCTCACTAAATTTCCCACCCACTGTTTGGATCCAAAAATGTGAGAAATAGGGATTGCCATAAAAACTCCAAAACCAAACCCTTTGTCAAATTTTGCTAATCAAGCACAGTGCTTGAATTATAACTATAAATGGATTTGCCAGAAAAAATATAGCAGGACTCACAGACTACTCACAGATCAGCTAAACCCCCTCCTCTCTTGTGCTCTTCTTTTTGTGAGCTTACCTCAGTTTCAGCTGGTACCACATAGGAAAGACGATCTTGTTTTCACTTCAACTCCTCCAGAAGGACCAAACCAAGCTCAATCACCGTGCGGACACCAAGAGTGAACTGCCGAAACTGAGATCTACTCCAAGACAAACAAGAAAAAAGGGGAATTGGAATTATGAAAGGAACCGAGAAGTTGGGGGTGCTACAAAAGGCTGATCTCGAGGCAGCCTGATCGGAGGATTGAAGGCTGCGTAGGGGAGTTAGGAAGAAGGAAAAGTCCAGGAGATGAGGGGCTGAGCAATGCGGTCGGCATTGAACTCAGGATCAGTCTTCCAAGTGAGGAGGTAGACTCATTCTCCCATTTTTGTTTATCCTCTGTCCTTAGACCTTAAGTCTTTGTTTTCCGTAGTTTCACCAATATTCTGAGGTGCTTTTCGGATACCAGATCTTCTTTTTTCCTTTCTTTCTCGAAGTTTGATTTTATAAAAGATGAAGTGATATATTGCATCTTTATTACATATTTAAATGCGATTTTTTTATCGTCGTCATCATTTAGGGGTGCTGATGATTATGTTATAATTAAAATGGTGGTTACCATTTTTAATGGCCTCAAAAAAAAGAAAAATGATTATGTGACAGTTTTTAATGTATTGTAATAATAGCAATGTATCATCAACCATAAAAAATCAAATTGTAAATAACTATAAATTATTGTGAGACGTCTTCAAGAATTTGTGGCTTATAATAGATATTTTCATAATACCCTAAAAACAGTTATGTTAATAAATCCGGAGGAAAATTGGCAATGGGAATAGGTGATGGTAGCTTGGCCATACTAAAGGTACATTTGCTTCGATTGTATCAAAGAAAGTTAACATATTAATAAATATTTTTGAAAAAAGTTAAATTCTCGTGAAAGGATTTCATTTTTTATTTTTTATTTTGCCATATCTTATGGACAATATATGAAAGTCATTCATCGTTTGTCACATTAAAAATATGAAACACACATTTGAAAAAAAAAATAATTCTCAACAACGATCCCAAGGGCCTAGGCTTGAACTCTGGGGTCTCAAATGGGGCCTTGAGGACTCGAGCCCACCTACCGAGGTCCAAGCCCAACTATTAGGAACGTTGGTACATGTGCTTGAGTCCCTATCCTAGGTTAGGGGGACTTTGCCCTAGTCATTGAGGACCTAGGCTAATCCTCGTAAGAGTGAGAGGCGAGTGTACTCAAGCATGAGGACCACCAAGGGATCCCGGCCTAGACCGGGCTAGTGGGATCTAAAGGCCCTGGGCAAGGGCCTATGCGGCTGGCAAAGGTCACTAGTGACCCTCGTTGGCACAATGAAAAAAAAAAAAAAAAAATTTAAGAATAAAAATATCAATTTTTTTTTTTTAAATTATAAAATTATCTACGTCGATGCTTGGTCATGCAACATTAAACAATCTACGTCTATATCAACGATTTGCGCCAAGATTGGTCGAAATGACTCAATTAACAAATTGTCAAAAGGTTTTGGATTAAATTAGTTGAACCAAAAGGTTTATAATTGGATTATCATAAATGCAATAGATTTATGACTTTTTCGATAATTTCTCTGTGAACTCGATAGAAGAAGTGAATGTATATTTGAACAATGTCGAGGAGAAAATTAGATAGTATGTTTTATTACTTTGTATAAATCGACACAAAAAATGAAAAAAAAAAATGATAGTGTAAACTATATGTAAGTTTCTTGTCATTCAGATCTATAGAATCATTTAATTTTGTCTGATGCTCGACTTGCCCATATAACAATTAATGTTAGGGACGTAATCCCACATTGTTTGGACGTGTACCATTATCTTATAAACATGATTTTGCGGAAGGTGAAGCCGTCTGCACCTCCTCTTTGAATGTGACTCCAGCATCTATATAGAAATCACATTTGTCCCCGAAGCATGTGATCGTAGTCTCACCTATGCTCTCTGTTTTGCTCCTAGTTTGCCACATTATAAGAAAAAACGAACTAATGTTCATCCAATCGAACCGCACCAAGTCTAAATATGAATGCAAACTGCAAAAAGAAAAAAAAACCATAAATGCTCCAATGCTAACCCTAGTCCTACCCTAAGGATTCAAAATCCTTCCCAAGAGAAGTTCTCCCTCGTCGTCATCCTCTTCCCTCCTTCAAAATGGAATAAGGGACTCCAAACCCCTTCCATTAAATTTAACATAAGAAAAGGCAGGAACTTTATTGTCAAATGGATCAGTATTCTTTTTAATCTAATGTCTCTACAAGTGACTAGGTCGTTGTAAACTTGTAGTATAGTGGTGAGTATCCTCCTTGTCACCCGAGAGATCTTCGGCAACGGCGCTCCTATTTTTGACCTTTTTTTTTTTAACTTTGTTCCATTGCCTTTTTTAACCTACCGGACCTTGATATATGAGATAATTGATATTTGCATATCTTTTTGTTCTATTCTCATCTCAGCCAATTTGTGACATCCTGAAATTCGACCCCGTTTCGATAAAGTGAAATGGGCATTTCGTCGACGTGCCTATGGCCTTTTTCTCTGAGCTGATCACTCACAAGTTAACTAACCTATTGGGTGAAGCCGTTAAGGGATGTATCAGCTGTAAAATCCCTAAAAGCTACCTAATTGGTTGGATTGAGCTAAAATCACGTTCGATCGATTTTTAACCACGAAATTGAACTCGATTTCGGGAATCGAATTTTAAGCGCGTCATAATTCTTATTTTTAGGATCCTGTCTCATCGCTCGTCAATTTATTGACGAGTCCGAAATTTCAATAAAGAAATTATCGGAAGAAAATTGAAGCCCAAAAGAAAATAGAAAGGAAAAGGAAAAGAGAAAAGGAAAATTGAAATAAGGAATTATACATTTCCTTTTCTTTTTCCTCTCTCTCCCTCTCTTTTCTTTTCTTTCTTTTCTCTCTCTTTCTCTCTCCTCTCCCTTTCCCCCCCCTCGTGCGAATTCCCCACCGCCCACTTTATCTCTCTCTTCTTTGACTAGTCAAAACCCCATCCCTTATCTCTCTCTTTTCTCTCCTCTCTCTTCTTTCTTCCTCTGCACGCTCGACCGAACCCCCTTTTCTTCTTTCTTCTTCTCCTTCTTTTCTCCACGCCGAGCGAACCAGAAGCTGTAGCTCGCCCCTCAGCCGCTTGCCGCTCGTCCCGCTCGCCGCACCGCCGCACCGCCGCCCGCGCCCGTGCGCTCGCCGCCGTCCGCGTGCGCCCAGGCCGCGCAATCCAGCTCGGCCCAGCCCTGTTTCGTCTCTGTTCTGCACCGACCAGCCCATCTCCAGCCACCTCCGGCCACCGCCAACCTCGCCGGACCTCCCCCGCGACTCCCTCGCCCTCCGCCGGTTTCCCCTCGCCGCCCTAGCCGCCGGAGCAGGCCCGATCGGCTCCGTCCAGCAGACCCACGGAGTGGGTTTCAGCATCTTCGGGCCCGCTTTTGGGCCGTTTCCGGCCCCGAACCCGAGCCGTGCTTTGGGAACAATCGTTCCTCGCGTCGCCGCCGTCGGATTGATCCGATTTGCGAGCGATTTGGTGAGTAATCTCACTAATCCAGGATTAGTGGGCTAATTATGCTTAAGGTGGTTTAGATTTAATTAATTATGTTTAGGTTGTTAGATTAGAATAAATTAGCAATTATTAGTCAATTGTGATGTGATTTAGATAAATTGATTGTGTAATTAGCAAGTAGACGTGGTCTACTAATTATTGGAAGTGCCTCGGGATTTTTCCCGACCTTTGTGGGCTCCAATTAGGCTTTTCGGGCCTAAGTGGATATTTTTAGTATTTAAATATTAATTTTCGGAATTAAATTAAATAATTATTTATTTTCCGAAAATTCAACTGAGATGGCCCGGAACCGGAATATTGTGCTGATGTCTGTGGTGAAGTCCGTTTATGTTAATCGGGCTTTATTTTGAGCTAAATTGAATTTTTAATATTAATTATTTAATTTTCGAAATTAATAAATAAATTAATTATTTTTCGGAAATTAAGATTTTGATGGCCGACGACCGAAATCTCGTGCT
The DNA here is from genome assembly GCF_016545825.1 of Eucalyptus grandis. Lineage (NCBI taxonomy): Eukaryota > Viridiplantae > Streptophyta > Magnoliopsida > Myrtales > Myrtaceae > Eucalyptus > Eucalyptus grandis. The sequence continues at coordinate 22,839,845 of NC_052619.1, read as the reverse complement.
GATCGTCGTGGCGCAGTCCGTTTATTTATTTGAGCTCCACGTTGTATGGAATTGAATAAATTGTGATATTTTAGGGATTTACCCTAAATTGATTGGAATCGATTGAGATTGAATTATCGATTGGTGAATGGCCAAGTATGTTCATTCAGCATTTATAATGCTTTGTTGAGTTAATTTAATTATTTGATTGAGTATTGATTGGTGAATGGCCAAGTATGTTTATTCAAAGCATTTATAATGTTTTGTTGAGTTGATTTATTTATTTGATTGAGAAATCGTTGGGCATTGGTTGTCGATATTGAAAGTGAACTGGTAACCACTGCAAAGAGGACACGTGGCTCGGTGAATTGGAATGTCACCTGGAAAATGCACGTGAGTTCAGTGGTTGAATATGTCACCTTGGCGAAAAGGTCGCCTGAGAGAATGCACGTGGCTCGGAGACTCGGTATGTCGTCCTGGAGAATGCACGTGGCTCGGTGACAGGATTTAGCATCTAAAAGGACACGTGGTCTCGGCGTGAATTGATGCATCGCTTTGGTGAGATGCACCTTAGAGAATGCACGTGGGTCCCGCAAATGGCATCTAAAGGGCACGTGGTCTCGGCGATTGATGCATCGCTTTGGTGAGATGCACCTAAGAGAATGCACGTGGGCCCGGAGCATCTAAAAGGGCACGTGGTCTCGGCGAATTGATGCATCGCTTTGGTGAGATGCACCTAAGAGAATGCACGTGGGCCCGGGCATCTAAAAGGGCACGTGGTCTCGGTGACTTGATGCATCACTTTGGCGAAAAGGGTCGCCTGAGAGAATGCACGTGGGCCCAAGGTTCGAGGCACGTGAACTCGGAGACTTGGAATGTCGTCCTAGAGAATGCACGTGGCCTCGCTTTTAGATACTCCTCTGTGGAGAGTGATTTGTTTGACATGTAATCGACTAGGTCGATGCTTTGATTTGATGTGAATTGATTGACTGAATGGGAATGACCGTGAGTGGTCTTGTTGGAATATAATCGACTAGGTCGATTTGATCGATGCTTCGATCGGTGATATGATTGCTTGGGTGCCTATTATGAATTGTACTGACTTGCAGTGGGATCAGGCCAAGGTAAGTCCTCTGCCCTGTGCGTGTTTAGGCAGCCTTTAGTATAATAGTTTACTAATCGGGCTTAGTGGGGTAGAACTCGCTGAGACGTAGTCTCATCCCAGTTTGGGGAAAACCATTTCAGGACCCCGCTGAAGAGCTGAGGAGGAGGAATCCGAGAAGGAGAACTCGGAGGTGAGATCTTAAGGAAAAGATTTTTGAAGAAGAAGACAATCCCGAGAGGGGCCTTGAGTACGGCCTAGTTTGTCTAAGTTTCTGTCTTCTTTTGAGAATCCATTTTGATGTGATAGTTATGAAGTGGTTTATGGTTTGTATAAAAGTTTGGTTATAAATTTCAATATGAAAAATATGGCCCTGCTTTTCTATCCCATCGTTTTATTGTCTGGGGATTTTAATTGCTTCCGCATGTGCTTAAAAAATTAAAAGGGTCGGCGATACATTGTCCTGGGATATCGCATTATAAAATCGACCAAGGTAGAAGGATGTGTGCGTGCCCGAGGATCGGGGCGTGACATCCCCTTTAAGTGGTATCAGAGCAAGGTTGAAGATTGGAGTGATAAGGAGCGTTGACCATGGGATAGTTAGTAGGAAAGGCCTTTAAATTCATGCTGATGCATGTCTGTGTTAGCTGAGTGCTAAAATTGTTTGTTGTTTGGATCGCTCTGTTTCTAATTCGGTGTGGAATTGGAAACAGGTGTTAGTTGAGTAAGGCTACACCATGAGCGATCAGGAGCCGAGGACTCCTGTAAAGAGGACCCGTAGGGCCGTTATTCGGGGTAGAGCTCCGACTCGTGTCGGAACCCGAGGCGGACGTGGTCGAGCGCCAGCACAGGCTAGCGCGAGTGGAGTGAATCCACCTGTTTTAGATGTTGGGGTAGCAGCCCCTAATGATCCCAGAGTTGATGGGATCTTGCGTATTTTGGAAGCGATGGGTACCAGAATGGATCAGCAAGCTGCGACAGTTGAAGCCGCCGCTCAGGCCGCCGCTAATGCCGTAGCCGCCGTCGCCGCCAGCCGCTCCCGCCGCCGCACCCACAGTCCGCACCTGCCATAGTTCCTCCTGCAATGAACGTTGAAGGTCAGCCAGGAATAGTGGTTGCAGAAAGATCAATAAGTAAGTTAGTGGGGCACTTTCGAAGGCTAGATCCACCAAGGTTTAGGGGTACTGGAGACCCTGAGGCTGCATCACAATGGGGTACAAGATATGGAGAAAGCATTCGCAGTCTTGATGTGTAATGAAGAAGAAAAGGTGATACTAGCTGTGTATCAACTTCAAGATAATGCTAACATTTGGTGGAAAGCCACCAAGGATGCTGTGTTCCCGGAAGGAGTACCAAGGGTGTGGAACACCTTCCTCAGAGCTTTTAATGATCAGTATTTTTCGAGTGCTGCCCGAGAGTTGAAGATGGAGGAGTTCCAACGCCTTCGCCAAGGATCGATGACTGTCGATCAATATGGGGTTAAGTTCGCTGAACTATCTCAATATGCCCCAAGATTGATCGAGGACCCCGAGGAGAAAGCTCGGAGATTTAGGAATGGTCTTCGTACGTAACCAAAAACAACCTCTATTACCATTGGATTTGGTAGATTATCGTGAAGTCTACCGTCGGGCTCAAATGATAGAGAGAGGTATATCAGAGCAAGCAGCCTCATCTGGATCGAGGTTTAGCTCGCACAGAGACAATATCCGCCAAGGAAAGAGGCCGATGTTTGGAAATAGATTCCAAAGCCCCCGCCCAAGAAGAAGAGTGGATTTAATAGGCCAGACCTATTAGGAATGATGAGTGTCGCTTGTGTGGGAGAAGACATGGGACAGCACCGTGCCCAGCTAGGACGGGTGCATGCTTTGAATGTGGCCAACAAGGCCACATAGCTAGATATTGTCCAAAGAAGCAAAGAGGACAACCTCAGTTGCCGCCGCCGCCACCGTTGAGACAGATAGGAGGGTATGCCCCTCAGAATGCACTGCAAGGAGGACAGCAGAGACCTCCAGCTCAGGGCACTGTGTACGCGATTACCCAAGGTCGGGCCGAAGCCGCGCCGGCGTGATTACAGGTACGGTCTCGCTCAACGACCAACCTGCGTATGCTTTGTTTGATTCGGGAGCAACCCATTCTTTCATTGCCGAACAATATGTTAGGATGCTAGGATTGAATCCTGTATTGTTAGAATCGGCAATTTGCATATCTACACCCTTGAAAGATAAAGTTATTGCTGCTTTGGGATGTTCGGGGTGCAAGTTAGAGATTGGTGAGCGAGTGGGGAAAATTGACTTGTTAGTCCTAGCCATGTATGATTTTGATTTGATAATTGGCATGGACTGGCTCACCAATCAACGAGCTAAAATGGATTGCTATCGCAAGGCGATTCAGTTTGACCCGTTAGAGGGTAAGAGTTTCGAGTTTGTCGGAAATCGAGGAGGACCTTCGATTTCCTTAATCTCGTCGCCGGAAGCAACTCGTTTGTTAGACGAGGGTTGCCGAGGGTATTTAGCGACTGTCGTAGATACGACAGTTGAAGGGTTGAAAATGGAAGATATTGCAGTGGTACAGGAGTTTCCAGATGTTTTTCCAAAAGAATTGCCAGGATTACCGCCAGAAAGGGAGATTGAATTTGTAATCGAGCTAGCACCAGGGACAGAACCGATCTCAAAGGCACCGTACCGAATGGCGTTATCTGAGTTGAAGGAACTGAAGGTGCAAATGCAAGAATTACTGGATAAGGGATTTATTCGTCCTAGTGCATCACCTTGGGGAGCACCAGTTCTATTTGTTAAGAAGAAAGATGGTTCGTTGCGTTTGTGCATCGACTATCGGCAGCTCAATCAAGTAACGATCAAGAACAAGTATCCATTGCCGAGGATAGATGACTTGTTTGATCAATTGCAAGGAGCGTCAATATTCTCGAAGATCGATTTGAGGACAGGATATCATCAGCTGAGAATTAGGAAGGAGGATATTCCTAAGTCAGCATTTCGTACCCGGTATGGTCATTACGAGTTTACAGTGATGCCGTTTGGATTGACGAATGCTCCAGCTGCATTTATGGATTTGATGAACAGAGTGTTCAAGGAATATCTGGATCAATTTGTGATCGTGTTTATAGATGATATCTTGGTCTATTCGAGAAGTAATGAAGAGCATGAGAATCATCTGAGAGTAGTGCTTCAGACCTTAAGAACTCATCAGCTATATGCTAAGTTTAGCAAATGCGAGTTTTGGCTGACTCGTGTTGCGTTCTTAGGTCATGTGATTTCCGGAGAAGGAATCTCCGTCGACCCGAGCAAGATAGAAGCCGTGATCAAGTGGCCGAGACCGACATCAGTGACAGAAATCAGAAGTTTTATAGGGTTAGCAGGTTATTACAGACGGTTTGTGGAAGGGTTCTCATCGATAGCATCACCTCTGACAAAGCTCACAAAGAAAAATGAGAAGTTCATATGGACAGACAAGTGCGAGCGTAGTTTCCAAGAGCTGAAGGAAAAGCTGACTACCGCACCTGTGCTGACGATTCCATCGGGTCCTGGAGGATACGAGATCTATAGTGATGCGTCATTCAGGGGATTGGGTTGCGTGCCGATGCAACATGGCGAGTTGTTGCATACGCTTCCCGGGCGTTGAGACCTCATGAATTGAATTATCCGACGCATGACTTAGAACTCGCAGCCATCATATTTGCGTTGAAGATTTGGAGGCACTACTTGTGTGGGGAAAAGTTTCAGATCTTCACGGACCATCAGAGTCTCAAGTATTTGTTCTCTCAGAAGGAGTTGAACATGAGACAACGGTCGATGGATGGAATTGTTGAAGGATTATGACCGTGATATTTTATATCACCCGGAAAGGCAAATAAGGTCGCCGATGCATTGAGTCGGAAGTCTTCAATAGTGCAAATCTTGGTTAAGGAGTGGAACTTAATCGAGAGAGCTCGGATTCGGAATTCAAATTCGAGGTAGGCCACCTCTCAAGTCTTATGGCCACCCTCGAATTGAACCGGATGTCCAGTCGAATCAAAGCATCTTCAACCGACAGATCCAGACGTACAGAAAATTCTTCAAGAGGATACCGACAAAAGAAAAGCTGATTTTCAAGTTTCTGATGATGGGGTACTGAGGTTTCGTGGACGTTTGGTGGTACCTAACGATGTAGAGCTTAGAGAAGAGATTTTATCTGAAGCACATCGTAGCAATTATAGCGTTCATCCTGGAAGCACTAAGATGTATCAGAATTTACGTCAACACTACTGGTGGTCAGGTATGAAGGCGGACATCGCCAAGCATGTGGCCAAGTGTTTGACTTGTCAGCAAGTAAAAGCCCAGCATTGCAAGCCGGGAGGATTTCTGCAACCTCTCGCGATCCCGTGAGTGGAAATGGGAGCATATCACGATGGACTTCGTGGACTGGACTACCAAGGAGTCAAAGGGGAAATGATTCGATTTGGGTAGTAGTCGACGGGTTGACAAAGTCGGCTCACTTCATTGCGCCGAAAGGACCCGAGTCCGGATAGACACGCAGCACTGTATGTGCGTCATGTGGTTCGTATGCATGGAGTGCCAGTTACGATAACATCCGATAGAGACCCGAGATTTACCGCTGCTTTTGGAAGAGCTTGCAAAGTGCTTTAGGTACAAAGCTTCAAGACAAGATACGGCATATCATCCTCGGACGGATGGCCGTCCGAAAGGACGATTCAGACTCTTGAAGACATGCCGAGAGCGTGTGTAATAGACTTCAAAGGAAGTTGGGAAGATCCGCTTCATCTTGGAATTCGCCTACAACAACAAGTTATCAACGAGCATCAAGATGGCTCCATTTGAAGCATTGTATGGCGGGAGCGTGCGAACTCCAAAGTGTGTTGGGATGAAGTCGGAGAAAGGAAGATAACAGCCCGAGTTGGTTCAAGCAATCGGTAGATGCCGTGGCGTGATTAGAGACAGATTGAAGACAGCGCGCGGAGCGGGCGAAAAGTTATGCGAGATAAGCGTCGAAGGTCTTTGGAATTCCAAGTTGGTGATCACGTTTGTCTAAAAGTGTCACCAATGAGGGGAACTTTGCGCTTTGGTAAGAAAGGCAAACTGAGTCCGAGGTACGTAGGTCCGTTTGAGATTCTTGAAAGAATCGGAAACCTAGCATATCGTCTTGCGTTGCCGCCAAGATTGGCGCAAGTGCATGACGTCTTTCACGTGTCGATGTTAAGGAAGTACGAGCCTGACCCGACCCACGTGCTCAATTTCGAGGAATTGGACGTGGATGACCGTGTGTCATACGTTGAAAGCCCGGTCCAGATTGTCGATCGTAAAGAGCAAGTTCTGCGTACAAAGACCATCCCATTGGTCAAAGTGGTCTGGCAACACCACGGCATTGAAGGAGCGACTTGGGAGACTGAAGAATCGATGAGACAGTTGTACCCCCACCTTTTGAGTAAAGTGTAATGGTTTAAATTTCGAGGACGAAATTTTTATAAGAGGAAGAGTTGTGACATCCTGAAATTCGACCCCGTTTCGATAAAGTGAAATGGGCATTTCGTCGACGTGCCTATGGCCTTTTCTCTCGAGCCGATCACTCACGAGTTAACTAACCTATTGGGTGAAGCCGTTAAGGGATGTATCAGCTGTAAAATCCCTAAAAGCTACCTAATTGGTTGGATTGAGCTAAAATCACGTCTGATCGATTTTTAACCACGAAATTGAACTCGATTTCGGGAATCGAATTTTAAGCGCGTCATAATTCTTATTTTTAGGATCCTGTCTCATCGCTCGTCAATTTATTGACGGGTCCGAAATTTCAATAAAGAAATTATCGGAAGAAAATTGAAGCCCAAAAGAAAAGGAAAAGAGAAAAGGAAAATTGAAATAAGGAATTATACATTTCCTTTTCTTTTTCCTCTCTCTCCCTCTCTCTTTTCTTTTCTTTCTTTTCTTTCTCTCTTCTCTCTCCTCTCCCTTTCCCCCCCCTCGTGCGAATTCCCCACCGCCCACTTTATCTCTCTCTTCTTTGACTAGTCAAAACCCCAACCCTTATCTCTCTCTTTTCTCTCCTCTCTCTTCTTTTTCCTCTGCACGCTCGACACGAACCCCTTTTCTTCTTTCTTCTTCTCCTTCTTTTCTCCACGCCGTGCGAACCGTAAACCGTAGCTCGCCCCTCGGCCGCTTGCCGCTCGTCCCGCACCGCCGCACCGCCGCCCACCGCCCGCGCCCGTGCGCTCGCCGCGCGCGTCCGCGTGCGCCCGGGCCGCGCGCAATCCCGCTCGGCCCGTGCCACTGTTTCGTCTACGTTCCGCACCGACCAGCCCATCTCCGGCCACCTCCGGCCACCGCCAACCTCCGCCGGACCTCCCCGCGACTCCCTCGCCCTCCGCCGGCTTTCCCCTCGCCGCCCTAGCCGCCGGAGCAGGCCCGATCGGCTCCGTCCAGCAAGCCCACGGAGTGGGTTTCAGCATCTTCGGGCCCGCTTTTGGGCCGTTTCCCGGCCCCGAACCCGAGCCGTGCTTTGGGAACAATCGTTCCTCGCGTCGCCGCCGTCGGATTGATCCGATTTGCGGCGATTTGGTGAGTAATCTCACTAATCCAGGATTAGTGGCTAATTATGCTTTAAGCTGGTTTAGATTTAATTAATTATGTTTAGGTTGTTAGATTAGAATAAATTAGCAATTATTAGTCAATTGTGATGTGATTTAGATAAATTGATTGTGTAATTAGCAAGTAGACGTGGTCTACTAATTATTGGAAGTGCCTCGGGATTTTCCCGACCCTTAGTGGGCTCTAATTAGGCTTTTCGGGCCTAAGTGGATATTTTTAGTATTTAATTATTAATTTTCGGAATTAAATTAAATAATTATTTATTTTCCGAAAATTCAACGAGATGGCCTGGGCCGGAATATTGTGCTGATGACCGTGGTGAAGTCCGTTTATGTAATCGGGCTTTATTTTGAGCTAAATTGAATTTTTAATATTAATTATTTAATTTTCGAAATTAATAAATAAATTAATTATTTTTCGGAAATTAAGATTTTGATGGCCGACGACCGAAATCTCGTGCTGATCGTCGTGGCGCAGTCCGTTTATTTATTTGAGCTCCACGTTGTATGGAATTGAATAAATTGTGATATTTTAGGGATTTACCCTAAATTGATTGGAATCGATTGAGATTGAATTATCGATTGGTGAATGGCCAAGTATGTTCATTCAGCATTTATAATGCTTTGTTGAGTTAATTTAATTATTTGATTGAGTATTGATTGGTGAATGGCCAAGTATGTTTATTCAGCATTTATAATGTTTTGTTGAGTTGATTTATTTATTTGATTGAGAAATCGTTGGGCATTGGTTGTCGATATTGAAAGTGAACTGGTAACCACTTGCAAAGAGGACACGTGGCTCGGTGAATTGGAATGTCACCTGGAAAATGCACGTGAGTTCGGTGGTTGAATATGTCACCTTGGCGAAAAGGTCGCCGAGAGAATGCACGTGGCTCGGAGACTCGGTATGTCGTCCCGGAGAATGCACGTGGCTCGGTGACAGATTTAACATCTAAAAGGACACGTGGTCTCGGCGAATTGATGCATCGCTTTGGTGAGATGCACCTTAGAGAATGCACGTGGGTCCAGCATTCCGGAATGGCATCTAAAAGGGCACGTGGTCTCGGCGAATTGATGCATCGCTTTGGTGAGATGCACCTAAGAGAATGCACGTGGGCCCGGGCATCTAAAAGGGCACGTGGTCTCGGTGATGCATCGCTTGGTGAGATGCACCACTTGGGCCGGGCATCTAAAAGACGTGGTCTCGGTGACTTGATGCATCACTTTGGCGAAAGGGTCGCTGAGAGAATGCACGTGGGCCCAAGGTTCGAGGCACGTGAACTCGGAGACTTGGAATGTCGTCCTAGAGAATGCACGTGGCCTCGCTTTTAGATACTCCTCTGTGGAGAGTGATTTGTTTGACATGTAATCGACTAGGTCGATGCTTTGATTTGATGTGAATTGATTGACTGAATGGGAATGACCGTGAGTGGTCTTGTTGGAATATAATCGACTAGGTCGATTTGATCGATGCTTCGATCGGTGATATGATTGCTTGGGTGCCTATTATGAATTGTACTGACTTGCAGGTGGGATCTGAGGCCAAGGTACGTCTTCTGCCCTGTGCGTGTTTAGGCAGCCTGTAGTATAATAGTTTACTAATCGGGCTTAGTGGGGTAGAACTCGCTGAGACGTAGTCTCATCCCGGTTTGGGGAAAAACATTTCAGGACTCCGTTGAAGAGCTGAGGAGGAGGAGTCTGAGAAGGAGAACTCGGAGGTGAATCTTAAGGAAAAAGATTTTTGAAGGAAGAAGGCAATCCCGAGAGGGGCCTTGAGTACGGCCTAGTTTGTCTAAGTTCTGTCTTCTTTTGAGAATCCATTTTGATGTGATTAGTTTGAAGTGGTTTATGGTTTGTATAAAAGTTTGGTTATAAATTTCAATATGAAAAATATGGCCCTGCTTTTCTATCCCATCGTTTTATTGTCTGGGGGATTTTAATCGCTTCCGCATGTGCTTAATAATTGAAAGGGTCGGCGATACATAGTCCTGGGATATCGCATTATAAAATCGACCAAGGTAGAAGGATGTGTGCGTGCCCGAGGATCGGGGCGTGACACTATTCATATTCTAATCTGATATGGATTGTTTTCTATTGGTCATTTAAACCAAATCCCTTTTTTATCCTGAAGGCGCATTAATATTAAGCTGTTTTTCAATCCTTTTTTTTTTCCAGAAAGGGGCATGTTTGGGCATGTTTTGCTTAAACATATGTAGTAGAATCAGGTCGACCTAATTTGTTACTCGAGCTTGACTCAGCTCATGGTGCAATTAGTTAAATATGCTTGTTAGCTACTTGAGTTAGACACCTTAAGCTTCAAGCTCAACTTATTTAAGTATCACACCCTGATTCACAAGAAGAAGGGTATGACATGGCCGTCCTTCAATCAAAGGACGCAACCTCGATATAACCAAAATTCAACCTAAAATGAAACCTATATACAGCCACACACACACACACACACACACACACACACAACTTATCAACTGTATACAACTTATACCAAAAAGTCTCCACCACAAAATGTCCTCCTTGATAACGGACGCTGTTGAAAAACCTCAAAAACAAGTAAATGAGAGGAGTAGGTTACCACAACTCATTGAGTAAAATATTTCTTCTAATTTGATCGAGAAATCACGATGCACATTTAAAACACAATCATGACTCACTTTAACATAATATATATTCATAACACAAATATCAAAAACACCAATAGTCCAATTCATTAGTCAATTTCATAAAATGTGTATCTATAGTCTATTCCATTGATTAATTTCATCAAACCAAACGTTGATGGTCCATTCAATCGGCTAAACTCAAACCACATGTCAATGTTTCACTCCGTTGACCAACTCATGCTCAAATGTCTATCCATAATCATGCATAACGCCTGTAACAAAACGATCAAGATTCCCCCTTGGTTAGATCTCCACATATTATTAATTGGTGGCTTAGCTCACAAGGATATCCTAGACTAGTATAAGCATACCCACACACCTCTTAGGGTTTATAGAAACACTGAGCATCAACTATCAATCATAAATATCCAGTAATCCACCATCAGAATGAGAATTAATCAGAATGAGAATTATCTCACAACTCAAGCATTTGATATATAAATATCAAAGCATTTTTCAAAAACCACAAACATTTCAAGATTTTTTCATAAAGGTTTCCACAAATCATTTCCAGGCAATCATTTAAACCAAAGTCAAATGATACTTCTCTCTTTCAAATAATAAAATGGCACTAAGTTTTAAATAACAAAAGATGTTATTTATTAACTCATAGCATATATAATCCTTAATGTTTTTAAAACATGAGTTTAAAATACAAAGAATATATAATGTCACTTACTTGGGAAAAGCCAAAAACCAACTACAGTACTTGTTTGAGTCCACGCACCCGAATTCTTAACAACCAATCAAAAAATGATATCAAAAGATCGCTTAAAAAGATATTGTAATGAATGACTCAATTATACTATACCTATTTGTCAATAAAATGACACATACATGCTAATGAAAAGCTTGCCTCTAACGGCAACCTATTGTTGTCCACCGGGCATAACCCGTGGGCTAAACTTCGTCACGTCATAACTTCCTCCACAAAATTCCGTTTTGAGCCATCTTGTAGTCCTTAGAAAGCTCTCTTGATGCACTACCCAACTCAACCGCCCTAAAACCTCACCAAAGATGGCTAAAATTCAGGCTTCAATCTATTGTAAGGTACTATTTCAAGAACGCATGTCAAACTTTAAAATTCCACTTTGAGCAAACCGTAAACTCAAATCAAGATCTGTAAAATATTATAACTTCACAACATCCTAAATTAACATTTCTACAAAAATACACAACTCAACGACTCAAAAATCGAACTTCACCATACAAATCTCCGAGAATTCCAAATTTCAAGCCATAATTGAAACAATTCGTTCCAATAGACAATTAGAGGCTTCAATCACTTACCATCATTGTAAAACAAAGTTGAGTCAGCTTGATGAGTCGTCCAAATCGTGAGTGCGCCAAAATTTTCCCCTTTTCCTCTTTTTTCTTTCTTCTTTCTTCTTTCTCTTCTTTCTCTCTTCTGTCTTTTTTCTTTCTTTTCCCTGAGTGGGCTCTTAGTCTCCTCTCTCTCTCTCTCTCTCTCTCTCCCCTCTCCCTCCCCCCTTAAAAGTAGCCGAAGCTCCACTGTTCTCTCTTTCTTTCTCTCAACTTTTCAACTTCTTTCATTTTTCTTCTTTTTGGGCCCACCAACGGTAGATCTTACATTGAGTGCTCAAGTTACTTGAACTCGAAGGTTATTGAGCAGAGTTTGAACAAGGCTTCAAAAGCTTTGTGATAAATTCGATGTTCTTCATTGACCGGACACCTATGGTCATTATTCTTGCTGGAGAAATGTTTGCATATATAGGGATCATGCTGTCATGAAAGTTGTATGTTGTGCATGGCACTGATTAAGCGAAAAATAATTATCTACTCCAATAAAACATAAATCATAAGAAAAGATCAAGAAATAAACCTAAAGCATTGAGATAATGTTATGTGTGCTAAGATGGATTTACAAAATTGAAATGCCAAGTGAAGTCCCACACACCCCCAAGAAAATCCAAACCCATTAATAGATCTCATTTAGAGGATCATCGTCAAGCTCAATTACATAAGATTCTCCCTGTTCACTACACATGGAGGATCCACATACACGTTTACTTGCAACTGAACCAAAGACAAATCAGTCATTTGGAGGCCCATTTCGATTTAGTCAATTAACATTATTAAATCTCCTTGCAAATCACGATCTATAGATATTATATTATTGGTTCGTCTTGCGAAGTTACGGAGACAATTTCGTGAAGAACTATTGTCCTGATACAATCGAACGGTACTTTTGTTGCAACAGTTCACAAGTTCACGATCCAATTTAAGAGTTAGCGTGAGAGTTTATCACGAACATTAATTGCATTAGCAAAGTAGATAGGGTTAAATCCATAGCCTGCGCATCACTAGACCCAAGAGATAAGGTATTTTGTGCTACGGTTGTGCAACTTGATAGTTAAACATGAAGAACTTACCTTTGAGCTAAAACCACAATGTTCAATTGTTTTTTCAAATATTTTGTTTGTTCACTTGTCTATTTATCTTATTGGTTTTGAGCAAATCCTAAATAATAAAGAGTTGATAGTGCAATGACTACCTTGCTTACATGGTGCCAAGAAGAAACACATTGATCATGCTAAAGAGTAAGAGTTACAAAGAGTATTTGACAAAGCTAATTAGTACTATGAAATAGAGGTTGACATCACGCCTAAGATGGCATATGAGCTAATCAAAGTATGAAAAATATTCCTAGTCATACACTTTGTGTAGTTAAAGTAAGTTAAATTATAATTTTATAATGAACTTATCGCATTTTGATTTTTATTTTTGCATGTGGAAGGTCTTAAAGGAGAAGAAGATTTCTTATGTTATCGCCCCTTACAAGGAATTTCTCCCCAAATTTCCCGCATTTCTTGTTTGTCACATTTCCCCAAATTGTTCAATTCTTGTTCCTCCAAGTGAATCACATTTCCCCTAGCTTTTTGCATTTATTGTTCATAATAACCCAATTTCCCCAAATTCTCCGCATTTATTATTCATTGCATTTCCCCAAATTCCTTGATTCTTGTTCCTCCAAAGAAATTTGGGCGAATCCAGTATTAGACCAGCAAATATGGGCAAATCTAGCGCATGGACCAAAGAAATTAATCCAACGCTGAACCAGCAAATTTCAAGCTAGGAATTTTCATGAATTGAGGAATGGATCAATAATACATTAAAGCACAAAAACAACTTACCAAATCTAGCCATGGTTGCTTTAGTGCTTTGGAGATATCTGGAAAACAATAAACGTAGGCATCTTCAAGCAAAAGCCACCAAACCCCAACGTCGTTGCGGAAATAGTTCCCATAACTTTGAACAGCTTTAAAAAATGGAATTTTTTGACAAACAAAGCTGAAGTCGAAAAGGGTAAAACATCAAACTATTGTAATTACAACCCCCATCCTGCCTAAAATTCTAGGAATTCGTTAATAATTCGAATAAATTCGTAGCCTAGGCCCAGTACATTTTAAATTAAAATAGTTCGATAGGGTCCACTATTGTTTGCCCTACTTAAGTAGTAAAATGATTCTATAAGTAAATACATGAACTAAATGCTATCAAAGGGTAAGTGGTCAAATATTCAAGGCCAGTTTGTACCGAATATTCAAGGCCAGTTGCACTTTCATAAGCGTTCTTGTACTTTCCATATATGTTTTTTTTCTAAAACTTCAATATATACTTATGCATTATAAATTCGGGGAAATCTACATATTTGTCAGATGGGTGGTCCTGGGGTTGCAAAAAGTCAACTTCTGAACCATATGATAATTGTTGCACCAGGAGGGGCATACACCACAAGCAAAGGAAGTAGTGGAGTAGGTCTCAGCGTTTCAGTCTAGAGGGATCCGCTGACAAATGAGACTGTTTTGGAAGAAGGACCCTCTCTCATGCAAAATGACGCATAATTAGACGGCACCCATATTGTTCATAGATGAATTTGGTAAATGGAGATGTCGCATACGATCTTACATAGGACTTTATTAATAGTTTTGTGCTGAAGCAGCTTAGTAGAAGGTTCTCACTCATTTTGCATGAATAATTATAACAATCGGAATATTTTAAACTTGATGATAAATAAATAAAACTCATCCAAATACTGGCAGACATAGATTTATGTGCCATAAAGGAGTTTGACGAGATAGACAAGTTAAATCGTGCAACAATACATGTATTAATTAATAATAAAAATCATTATTATTATTGTTATTGTTATTATTATCATTATTATTAGAAAAATTGCGGGGCCGGGCCAATCCGGCCCCTTCTTGCCTTTCTTTAGTCCCCTTCTTTCTTTTCGCTTGGGCCCGGCCCTGCCCTTTTCCTTTCACTCCCCCCTTCCTCCCTCTCCTCCACGCTCGCTGCAAGAGCAGCGACTCTTGTCCGAGACAGAGGGCAGGATGCAGAGCAGAGCAGAGCAGATCATCCACCGGGGTTCGGTGGTCGCGATCAGGCCGACCGCGGCAGGCTGGCGGTGGCGTAGGCCATGCGTGGCTGCCGGAGGCCACTGAAAGGAGGCCGAGAGAGTGAGAGAGGAACGGAGAGTGAAATCAGAGAGCCAGCCAGCCAGCCAGCCTCCCCGGCATCTCGGCCGCGCCTAAGCCCCCGCCGACGGCCCCCTGCTGACACCCTCAAGCCCTTTTCACCCTTTATCCCCCTCGCCCGTCACACGGGAGACCCGGGTTCAATCCCCTGCAGCGGGGCGCTTCTCTGTTTGCCTTTTCTCTTGGATTTTTCCGTCGTGCTTGTCGTTCTTGCTGCAATGATTGGGTTCTCGGTGGGATGATTAAGCCACCGTCGTTTGTCTGAGCTGAGATTTCGTGAACATGGTTTTATCTAGTATGCTTGGTCTCTGTTCTCTCCTCTCGCTCGCGCGGCAACCCAGCTCCGACCTCTCTCGGTACCTGCTCTCTAGCGTGTCTGATTACTTACTCCATTTTTTTCCCGTTCTAGTATCGATAGCTATAGATTGTTAACAGCTGGTGTGGATCTTGTTCAATGTGACGCCCAGAGGAAGAAATTCTAGGTCTTTCGAGTGTTACTAATGTATCGCACTCTAGCACTGTTTCGTGAGTGATGCCGCTGAGCTTAGAATGACATTAGTATTTTGTTACCGAACTTTATGGTGCATCTGGAATTCTTTCCATTGTAATCCATGAAATTGTAGGAAATTCTTAATGAATATAGCAGATGCAACTGATTTTATTCAGTCCCCGCAACTTTGTAGTTCATGGAATGCATGGTTTAGCAGATGACGAGAGGAACAATCAGTCCATGCATTTCTGACGATCTTTTTGTAGTTAATACTTTCAGTGAAGAATCTAAACGATTACAGTAGCATTTCTTCATTGAGAGATGACACACAAGTACCTTTCAGGCTATGCACAGACTCTCATATCACTTTATTTTCCTTCATCAAATTACACTGGCAACTGACATGACCGATGAGAGCAAAATAAGGATAACGTATTTTGTGCGGTGGTTGTGCGACTTCATACTTAAACTTGAAGAACTAAACCGAAAAGAGCCAAGAGATTTTACAATGGCCGTACAACTTATCTTGCCATTGTAGAATATGCTAGTTTTGCTACATAGATGGTTTTCCACAATGAATTAACTGCCGAGATATGCATCTCAGCGACGCCAATTACTTGACACTTCATGAGTAGAATGGGGTATGAGACCCCGAAGTTTATGGTTTCCCTCCATATATTATTACTGGCGAATGACAGAATTTTGTTAATATGTCATATTTAGAAGGAATTGGAAAGCCACATTAGTGTAACGCTTGAATCAATTTTTTCTCTTTCGGTGAATCAAGCAAACAAATCAGCAATCGCATTAGCTAGATTAACAGGACAAAGCCAAATGGGTAAAAGTTCTCTCGAAGACAGGCATCCACATTTTGAAGCACACCGATGTAGAACTGCTTTATAATCTCTATAATCTCTATATTTGCATGAATTGGTTGAAGCCACGTTAGCCAGATCAACTTCAACCAAAAGGAAAAAAGCGAGATGATCTTTGCAACATAAATTTATCTAGGACAGTGAATTGCATTAACCTTTAACTTTCTAAGCATAAGAAAAGAGCTAACGAGTGGGTTGTCCAATTATCCTCTTCAATATCACTGTCCTCGTCCTCTGTATCTCGTGGCTACTCTTATCAGCTTGTGTACTGAGATCCTCGACAGTTTTCATGAAAACTTCCGCCCTTTTCCTGATCTCCAACATTCCAAGCTTCACCGCTTCTTCCTGTTCTTCTCCAAGAGTGAAGTCGGCCTTTTGCATGATCGACTCAATCTCAATTTCCAGCATACCCACAAGCGACCGAATCGTCTTCAAGTCCTCAATCGACATCTTAGTTCCCTCATTCATTAGGTCTATCAACAACTTTTTCCCTTTTAGTTCCCTTCGGTAGTTTTTCCACCGAGAATCGCACCACTTGGCAACTGTCCCTATTGGAGTTCGCAGAGCAGCAACGATTGACAAGATCAAAGCGGACACGAAGACGGTCACAAATATGGCGTTGGTCACCCATCTCCAAGTTTGTGCAGATTTAACTTTCTTGTCAAGCTTCATCTTACAAGCCTCCAACTTCTGCGACATCTCTCCCTGCTGCTTATACACCGAGTGAAAGAGCTTAGAGAACTCTTCCGTGAATGGGTCGCCCGCTTCTCTGAATCTCTGGAGCTCCTGCAATGTCCTGAGATACCTCTTCCCTCCCACATTCTCTCCTCTCTTTTCCTCAAAGTGCACAAGTGCAAGTCGAATACTAGACTGGCTATCGTGGGCCCGCCTCAGGCAATTCTTCAGGGAAGTGTAGAAATCTAATATCTGTAGGCAATGATTGAAGTAATAATCCACTAAATGGATCAGCTCTTCGTCATTCCATATGGATTCAAGAATGATCTTAGCTACTTCATGGTCCATCTCAAGACGGCCAGTGGCCATCTCTCCTAGAGAGTTGAACGTTAGGGACTGAGCCTCGGCAACAAGTGCTAGTGTCCTAATTGCTCTATCAGCTCGGTCGGGTAAGGTCTTGTCCAAATCTTGCAAGCTCAGGTCGACTCTACAGGCAGCATCATAAGAGGTCAGGTCAGACTGTTATCTAGGATCGCTGTCTTCCACTGATAAAGAGTCTACTTCCGTATTCTTGCTAAATTTCCCAACAACTGTATGGATTCAAAAATGTGAGAAATGGGGAGTGCCGACAAAACTTCAAAACCAAACGCTTTTTCAAATCTAATCAAGCACAGTGCTTGAATTATAACTGTAAATGGTTGCCAGGAAAAGATATAGCAGGACTCACAGACTACTCACACGTTAGCTAAACCCCTTTCTCTTTTTTGCTCTTCTTTTTGCGAGCTTACCTCAGTTTCAGCTGACACGCATAGGAAAGATGATATTGTTTTCACTTCAACTCCTCCAGAAGGACCAAACCAAGCTCAATCACCGTGCAGACATCAAGAGTCAACTGCAGAAACTGAGATTTACTCCAAGAAAAACAAGAAAAAGGGGGACTTGGAATTATGAGAGGAACCGAGAAACTGGGAGTGCTACAAAAGGCTGATCTCGAGGAAGCCTGATTGGAAGATTGAAGGCTGCGTAGGGGAGTTGGGAAGAAGGAAAAGTCCAGGATATGAGGGGCTGAGCAATGCGGTCGGCAGTGAACTCAGGATCAGTCTTCCAAGCGAGGAGGTTGACTCATTTTCCCATTTTTGTCTATCCTCTGTCCTTAGAGCTTAAGTCTTTGTTTTCCGTAGTTTCACCAATATTTTGTGGTGCTTTTCGGATGCCAGATCTTCTTTTTATCTCTTTCTCGGAGTTGGATTTTATGAAATATTAAGTGATATATTACATCTTTATTACTTATTTAAATGCGATTTTTTTTTCATCGTCATCATTTAGGGGGTGCCGATGATTATGTTATAATTAAAATGTGAGGTACTTATCATTTTTAATGGCCTCAAAAGCAATGATGGCCAACCTGTTAGCGGGAAAAAAGAAAAATAATTACGCAATGGTCTTTAATGTATTGTGATAATAACAGTCCATTGGTCACACCCCGATTCACAAGAATAAGGGTATGACATGACCGTCCTTTCACCAAAGGACACAACCTCAATATAACAAAAAATCAGCTTGAAATCAACATCATATATATACACATGCAAAAAGGGCATTTGGTTACAATATCAGACTTTTCTATAAACCACCAAATCAATACACACACACACACACACAACTTATACCAAAAAGTCTCCACCACAAAATGTCCTTCCTGATAACGGATGCTCACGCCTACTTGCGACTCGTTGAAAAACCTAAAAAACAAGTGAATGAGAGAAGTAAGCTATCACGGCTCATTGAATAATACATTTCTTCAAAGCGGATCGAGAAATCATTATGTACATTTAAAACATAAACATGACTCACTTTAACATAATATATTTTCATAACACAAATACCGAAAACACCAATAGTCCAATCCGTTGATCAATCTCACAAAATATGTATCGATGGTCTATTCCATTGATTAATCAAACCACATGTTGATGATCCATTCCATCGACCAAGCTCGAATCACATGTCAATGGTTCACTTCATTAATCAACTCATGTTCAAATGTCTATATATGATCACACATAACGCCCGTAATAGGACAACCAAGATTCTCCATTGGTTAGATCTCCACATATTATTAACTAGTGCTCACAATGATATTCTAGACTAGTATGCACATGCCTACACACCCCCTCAGGGTTCACAAAAACACCAAGCATCAATCATCAATCCAAACTATCCAGTAATTCATCATCAGAATGAGAATTATTTCAGTACTCAAGACATGTGATATAAATATCAAAGCATTCTTCAAAAATCACAAACGTTTCAAGATTCTTTCATAAAAGGTTTCCACAAATCATGTTCAGGCAATCATTCAAACCAAAGTCAAATGATACTTCTCTCTTTCAAATAACAAAATGGCAATAAAAACTCGATCATGTTTCACCTAATAAGAGATGTTATTTATCAACTCATAGCATATATAATCCATAATGTTTTTCAAAATATGAGTTTAAAAATACAAAGAAGATATAGTGTCTAACTAAAGTGCTTACTCGAACCGACGCACTCAAATTCTTAACAATTAATCAAAAAGCAATATCAAAATATCATGTAAAAAAAGATATTTTAATGAACAACTAGATTATACGACACCTATTTGTCAATAAAATGACACCTACATGCCAACGAAAAGCTTGCCTCTAGCGGCAACTTATTGTTGTCTGCTAGGCACGACCCACAGGCTAAACTTCATTGCACCATAACTTCTTTTGAGACATCTTACAGTTCTTAGAGAGCTCTCTTGATACACTACGAAACCCCAACTTAGCCACCTCAAAACCTCACTGAAAACGGCTAAAATTCATACTCAAATTTATTATAAGGTATTGTTTTTAGAACGCGCATCAAAATTTAAAATTCCATTCCGGGTAAACCGTAAGCTCAAAGCAAGATCTATAATACATTTCTACAAAAATTCGTAACTCAACGACTCAAAAATCTAACTTCATTGCACAAATCTCCAAGAATTCCGAATTTCAAAAACTAATTGCGACAATTCATTCCAATAGACAATTAGAGGCCTCAATCACTTACCGACATTATAAAACAAAGTTGAGTCGGTTTGATGAGTCGTCCGGATCGTGAATGCGCCAAAAATTTTCCCTTTTTCCATTTTTCTTTCTCCTTTCTCTTTTTTCTCTCTTCCCTCTTTTTCTCTCTTTTCCTCGAGTGGGCTCTCTCTCTCTCTCTCTCTCCCCCCCTAAAGGTGGCCGAAGCTCCACTGTCCTTTCTTTGTTTCTTTTTGACTTTTCAACTTTCCTCCTTTTCTCTTCTTTCTGGGCCCACTAGCAGCAGATCTTACATTGAGTGCTCAATTTACTTGGAACTCAAAGGTTGTCAAGCAAAGTTGAACGAGGCTTCAAAAGATTTATGATAAATTCGATGTTGTTCATCAATCAGACACCTATGGTCATTATTCTTGCCAGAGAAATGTTTGCATAGATAGGGATCACAAGAAAGTTGCATGTTGTGCATGGCACATATCAAGCAAAAAATAACTATCTACTCCAATAAAACATAAATCATAAGAAAAGATCAGGAACTAAACCTAAGGCACTGAGATAACGTTATGCATGCTAAGATGGATTTACAAAATTGAATTGCCAAGTGAAGTCCTACACACCTCCAAGAACATCCAAACCCATTAATGGATCTTGTTTAGAGGATCATTGTCAAGCTCAATTACATAAGATTCTCCCTGTTCAGTAAACATGGAGGATCCACATACACGTTTACTTGCAACCAAACCAAGGAGAAATCAATCATCTATAGGCCCATTTTGAATTAGTCGATTAATTATTAAATCTCCCTACAAACCACGATGACACTATAAATATTCTATTATTGGGTCATCTTGCGAAGTTATGGAGACAATTTTGTGAAGAACTATTGTGTTAATACAACTGACCAGTACTTTCGTTACCACAGTTCGCAAGTTCCTAATCTTGTTTAAGAGTTAGCCTGAGATTGAATCACGAACATTAATAGCATTAACACAGTACATAGGCCATAAATCCATAGCATGTGCATCGCTAGACCCAAGAGATAAGGTATTTTGTGTCACGGGTGTGCAACTTGATAGTTAAACATGAAGAAACACATTGATCGTGCTAAGGAGTATGAGTTACAAAGAGTATTTGACAAAGCTAATCAACGCTATAATAGCGGTTGACATAACGCCTAAGATGGCATATGAGCTAATAAAAGTATGAAAAATACTCCTAGTCATACACTATGTGGTTAAACAAAGTTAAAGTATCATTTTCTAATGAATTTATCGCATCTTGATTTTTAGGGTTGCATGTGGAAGATCTTAAAGGAGGAGAAGATTTCTTATGTTATTGCCCTGAATTTGTTGCCAAATTTCCCGCATTTCTTGTTTGTCGCATTTCCCCAAATTGCTCTTTTTTTTTCCTCCAAGTCAATCGCACTTCCCCTGGCTTTTCGCATTTATTGTTCATAATAACCCAATTTCCCCAAATTTTCTGCATTTATTGTTCATTGCATTTCCCCAAATTCCTTGATTCTTGTTCCTCAAAAGAAATTTGGGCGAATCCAACACTAGACCAGCAAATATGGGCGAATCTAGTGCATAGACCAAAGAAATTTGATCGAATCCAGCGTTGAACCAGCAAGTTTCAAGCTAGGAATTTTTGTGAATTGAGTAATGGATCAGTAATATATTAAAACACAAAAACAACTTTCCAAATCTAGCCATGGTTGCTTTAGTGCTTTGGGGATTTTTGGAAAAGGAGAAACGTAGGCATCTTCAAGCAAAAGCACCAAGCCCCAACGTTGTTGTGGAAATAGCTCTCATCACTTTGAATAGCTTTAAAAATGGAATTTTTCAACAAACAAATCTGAAATCGGAAAGGGTAAAACATCAAACTGTTGGAATTACAACCCTTATCCTATCTAAAATTCTAGGAATTTGTTAACAATTCGAATAAATTCGTAGACTAGGCCTATTAGATAAAATCATTGCGGACGGTCCAATTGGGTCATGGGATCAAGAAGCTTGATGGGAGATTATACCACGTGATTCTTTCTTTTGAAATTCGAGCCCCTTATCTTGCTCGTTCTCTCTCTTGCTCTCTCTCCATCGACAGATAATGTAATATAATATGACAGAAGATGACGCAGAAATGCTGAATCTATTAGGTTTCATGACCGGAATGCTTAATGCGACCGAATATTTGGCTGGCTCTTTGCCTTATGTCCGAAGTAGCAAGCCGCCGGAGAAATTGATTATGTTGGCTCATATGTCGAGCAAAATTGTCCTAGCTTATGAGAAAATCTCATAATGTGGTATGGTATTCGGCTGGCTATTTGCCTTATGTTAAAAGCGGAAGCCATGGGAGATGATAATTAGACAGGCAGATATCTTGGAACAAATATTAACTAGCTTATGAGGAAATCCCATACTGGATTTGAGTTTTATGTTCGGTTTTGCGCTGATGCTGTTACCATCCTAGCTTATTGCTGTTGATACTTACAA
Organism: Eucalyptus grandis; assembly: GCF_016545825.1. Classification (NCBI taxonomy): domain Eukaryota; kingdom Viridiplantae; phylum Streptophyta; class Magnoliopsida; order Myrtales; family Myrtaceae; genus Eucalyptus; species Eucalyptus grandis. The sequence continues at coordinate 22,817,404 of NC_052619.1, read as the reverse complement.
TAGTCTCTTTTGATCTAAGTTAATCAAAGATTACTATAGCGATTGATGGAAGATTAAATTTTGCGATGTTGGCCTGGCAGAAAATCACACCAGAGTTAACTCTCCTGTTTACCAACCTTCAAACTGGCTATTCATTTTCAACTTTTCATTCACTTTGGTCCTGCTTTCAATCAAGTAACTATGGCGAATGACTGGCGACAGACTCACTGGAAACCTGATTTAACAGCTGGTTTGTATAATTTTAATCTGATTTTAATATTGATTTTGTGGCAATATAAGTTCAATTATATTTTATAAAACTAAAGGAAAGTTGAGTGACCACAAAGAAATTTATTCAAAGTTGAGTGGGTTGCAATGCAAAAATATCTACAATGAAAGTCTAATAAAGACACGTCTTCCGTGTCAATATTATAGTAATACTAGGTCAAATTTCTATTGAGATTTTGAACGGCTGGCAACAGAGTGACCTTGTGGAGAGCAAAACCAAAGTTGTGATCTATGCGCTGAATTTGAAAGTTGAGTGAGATCTAATTGAAAGTTAAGTCAAATTGATGTCTAGTGTAATTCACCCTTGTTCTTCTCTAATGTGTACTGTTTGGATGGGCTCTCTGTCCGCTACTCTTCCTGATGAAGCAGTAAGATGATATTTGGTTGGTTGCACTTCTACCTTGCGAAGGAAATAGGACTGTAGGTTTCTTGCTATTTCTCTCGTGTTGGTTTCTTTGATCGAGGCATTTATATAGCTTTTATGTTTCCCTTGCACTTCATGCATGGTCAGATGATGCAGTTGACCATGATGGCTACACCAATGATGAACAAAGAGCTGCATTACTTGAATAGGGAAGAAAGATTATTGCGCTGGCTTCTTGTGAAGCATCAAGACACAAAATATGGGCTGGAATTTCTTACTGAAGAAGATGAGAAGTGTAAACTGCTCAAGTTTCCTCATAGCTCTATATTTGATGATGAGGATGCAGATAAAGAAGTAGATGATGATGAGGATGACGACAACAACGACAAATATGAGGTGGACCAAGAGGAAAGGAAAGAACAGTAAAGAGCAAATCGTCATGTCCGGGGTCATGAATTTTGTTGATTTGATGGGTATTCGGGTCTTCCTTCAGTGTTAGCAGATGCTCATGCTCGTGTTTAGTATCTCTCAAATGCAAAATGTGATTCATTTTATGTGCTTCTGCCATCTACCTATTGAAAGTAGCCATAAGAATGAAGGTTTTAGTTCATTTTTGCAGGTTTCTTTCGTCAGTGAGTGGCTTGAAGTACCATATTATAACTAATAACATATACTGAAAGAGAGAGACTATTGCATGAATACATGTTGGATTTGTGTCTCATGAGCTGGTCAACCTCAAAATCTTCATCTGATTATCAGAACTTCTGGAATTTGGCATTTCTTCTTTCGATGCCACTTTTGTCTTCGCTTCAGTTCTGGTTTAGCATTTAAAGCCAATCAAACCAGAGAGCAGTTTCAACGGCTTGACCTGTGGTAGATGATAGTTAACAGCTGGTGTGGATCTTGTTCAATGTGATGCCCGGAGGAAGAAATTCTAGACCTTTTAAGTGTTACTGATGCATCGCACTCCAGCATTGTTTCGTGAGTGATGCTGCTGAGCTTAGAATGACATGGCATTTTGTTACCAAACTTTATTGTGCCTCTGGAATTCTTTCCATTTTAATCCATGAAATTGTAGGAAACTCTGAATAAATATAGCAGATGCAACTGACTTTATTCAGTCCCCGCAATTTTGTAGTTTATGGAATGCATGGTTTAGCAGATGACAAGAGGAACAATTAGTGCATGCATTTCTGACATCTTTTAGTAGTTAATACTTTCACTGAAGAATCTAAACAATTATCCTAGCGTTTCTTCATTGAGAGATGACACTCAAGTACCTTTCAGGCTACGCACAAACTCTCAAATCACTTAATTTTCCTATAACCAACTACCCTGGTAAATAACATGACCAATAAGAGTAAGAACAATGAGACTAAAATAAGGATAACGTAATTTGTGCAGCGGTTGTGCGACTTCGTAGTTAAACTTGAAGAACTAAACTAAAAAGAGCCAAGAGAATTTACAACAGCCGTACAACTTATCCTGCCATTATAGAATATACTACTTTTGCTACATAGACGGTTTTCCACAATGAATTAACTGCCAAGATGTGCATCTCAGCAACCCCAATATTTCGGCATCCTCAGATTACTTGACACTTCATGAGCAGAATGTGGCATGAGACTCCGAAGTTTTTGGTTTCCCTCCATTTTTTATTACTGGCGATGACAGAATTTTGTTAATATGTCATATTTAGAAGCAATTGGAAAGCCACATTACTGTAACGCTTGAATCAATTTTTTCTCTTTCAGTGAATCAAGCAAACAAATCAGCAATCGCATTAGCTAGATTAACAGGACGAAGCCAAATAGGTAAAAGTTCTCTCGAAGACAGGCATCCGCATTTTGAAGCACACCAATGTAGAACTGCTTTATAATCTCTATAATCCTTATATTTGCATGAATTGGTTGAAGCCACATTAGCCAGATCAACTTCAACCAAAAGGAGAAAAGCGAGATGATCTTTGCAACATAAAGCTCATCTAAGACAGTGAACTGCATTAACCGTTAACTTTCTAAGCATAAGAAAAGAACTAACGACTACTGTCCCATTATCTTCTGCAATATCATTGACCTCGCCATCCGTATCTCGCGGCTACTCTTATCAGCTTGCGTACTGAGATCTTCGATAGTTTTCATGAAATCTTCCGCCCTTTTCTTGATCTCCAACATTCCAAGCTTCACCGCTTCTTCCTGTTCTTCTCCAAGAGCGAAGTCGGCCTTTTGCACGATCGACTCAATCTCAATTTCCAGCTTACCCACAAGCGACCGAAGCGTCTTCAAGTCCTCAATCGAGATCTTAGTTCCCTCATACATTATGTCTATTAACACCTTTTTCCCTTTTAGTTCCCTTCGGTAGTTTTTCCACCAAGAATCGCACCACTTGCCAACTGACCCTATTGGAGCTGCAAGAGCAGCAGCTAGAGCAATCACAACAGGCGGTGCAGCGATCGCGACCGCGATGACCGAGAGGATCAAAGTGGAGACGAAGGCGGTCACAAATATGGCATTGGTCACCCTTCTCCAAGTTTGTGCAGATTTAACTTTCTTGTCAAGCTTCTTCATACAAGCCTCCAACTTCGGCAACATCTCTTTCTGCTGCTTAAGCACAGAGTGAAAGCCCTTCCAGAACTCTTCCGTGAATGGGTCGCCAGCTTCTCTGAATCTCTGGAGCGCCAGCAATGTCCCAGCATACCTCTCCCTTTCCACATTCTTTCCTCCCTCTTCCTCAAAGTGCACAAGTGCGAGTCGAATATTCAACTGGCTATCATGGGCCTGCCTCAGGCAATTCTCGAGGGAATTGTAGAAATCTAATATTTGTAAGCCATTGTTGAAGTAATACTCCACTAAATGGGACAGCTCTTTGTCTTTCCATATGTCTTCTTTGGATGCAAGAAGGATGTTAGCAAGTACACGGTTCATCTCAAGAACGCCAGTGGTCGCCTCTCCTATAGATTTCAATGCTAGGGATTGAGCCTCAGCACTAGCTGCTAGTGTCCTAATAACTCTATCAGCTTGATCGTGCAAGGTCTTGTCAAAATCTTGCAAGCTCCGGTCGGCTCTACAGGCGGCTTCATAAGAGGTCAGGTGAGATTGGTATCCAGGATTTCTGTTTTCCAATGATGAAGAGTCTTTACTAAACATCCCACCCATTGTTTGGGTCCAAAAATGTGAAAAATGGGGATTGCCCGAAAACTCCAAAACCAAACCCTTCTTGAGGTTTTGCTAAGCAAGCACAGTGCTTGAATTATATCTATGAATGGTGGGCTACGGTGGAAAATTGCCCAAAATATCAGCGCTCAGATTTACCAGAAAAAAAAATGCAGGACTCACAGACTCAGCACAGATCAGCTAAACCCCCTTCTCTTTTTAGCTCTTCTTTTCGTTATCTTACCTCAGTGTCAGCTGATGCCGCAAAGAAAGGACCAAACCAAAGCTCGATCATCGTGCAGGCACCGAGAGTCAACTGCAGCAGAAACTGAGATCTACTTCAAGAAAAACAAGAAAAGGGGGACGTGGAATTATGGAAGGAACAGAGAAGTTGGCCGTGCTTCAAGAGGCTGATCTTGAGGCGGCTTGATCGGAGGATTGAAGGCCGCGAGGGGGGCTTGGGAAGAGGAAAGTTCCAGGAAATGGGAGGCGGAGCAATGCGGTCGGCAGCGACCTCAAGATCAGTCTTCCAAGCGAGGAGGTTGACCGACTCCCATTTTTCATATGTCCTCTGTTTCTGGTCTTTGTTTTCAGTAGTTTCACACACCAATCCAACCAAAGAATGGCCACAATAATTGCGGTGCCCTTTTCGTATATTCTTTTTCTTTCTCGGAATTGGATTTTATGAAATGTGAAGCGATATATACTATATTTTTATTATGTATTTAATTGATTGTGTGGTAATTAAAAATGGAGGTGGTTATCATTTTTTAATGGCCAATTAGTTGGTGTGGGGGAGAAATTGGCAATGGTGATGAGTGATGTTGGCTCGGCAACGCCAAAGGTATATTGGCTTCGTTTGTACTGGAGGAAGAAAACAAACCCGCTGGAATATATCTTTGAAAAAAGTCAAATTCTAAGGAAGAAAATTTCATTTTCTCTTTATTTGTCGTATTTTACACACAATATATGGAAGTCATCCACCCATGTATGTTACATGAGAAATATGAAACACACTTTTGAAAGAAAAAATCACAACAACAATCTTAAGTCTTGAGTCCCGGCACCAAAGATCGAGACTCGAGCCAGCCGCTAAGGTCCCAAGCCCAGCCATTGGGAACCTAGGCCCATGCGCTTGGGTCTCAGTCCTGGCCTAAGGGGACTTTGCCCCAGACATTGAGGGCCCAGGCTAGGCCTCGGAAGAGTTGGGGCTAGGCATACTCAAGCACGAGAGTCATGTCGGGCCCATCGAGGTCCCTTGATGAACGCCAAGGGACCCCAGCCTAGATTTGGGGTTTCAAGACCGAGCATTGGGATTTAGTTGTATTTTGAAAAATGAGTTCCAATTTTTTATAATAAAAAGAATAATAAATAATTTTTCTGAATTTAAGAATAGATTTTCCATCGACTTTTTTTTTTTTTAAGAGATTAATGCTGGTAATTGAGAAAAAAGTTTACTACCGCTAAACTTTTAATAAGGAGAGAAACATAAGAAAAGGCAGGAAATTTGTAATGAGGAGAGCATTGTCATTTTTGGCTATGGCTTTGTCTTCCTTCCTGTACATATTTCTCTATACTTATATGATTTGCTTATTGCCGCTTTGACTAGTATTCACATCCTATTCCTTTTCTCATTCTTTACATTTATACCAAACATTGGAGGCCAACTTGTACTTTTAGAAGCGTTGTTATACTTTCCAAAAAAATTCAATGTATACCCATGCATTATAGATCAAGGGAGATCTACATATTTGTCTTGTGAGTGATCCTAGAGCTGCAAAAAGTCAACTTCTGAAGCACATAATAAATGTTGCACCTTGAGAGGTATGCACCACAAGCAAAGGAAGCAATGGAGTAGGTCTCACTATTGTAGTCTAGAGGGATTCGGCGATAAATGAGATGGTTTTGGAAGGAGGAGCATTGGTCGATCTTCTCTCGTGCAAAATGACACATAATTAAACGGCACCCATATTGTTCTTAGGTGAATTTGATGAAGGGAAATGTCGCTTATGATCTTACAGATGAACTCTATTAATAGTTTTGTGCTCAAGCAGCCTTGTAGAAGGATCTTGCTCAAATTCTGAGCTCAAATGTATGAATAATCATAACAGATAATTACAATATATAAATATTTGTGCATCTTCTAAACATGATGATAAACAAAATAAAATAATTGATCCAGGTACTCGCAAACATTATGTGCCACAAATGAGTTTGACAAGATAAACGAGTCAAATCCACAGCAATACATTTATTAATTAAGAATACAAAATTATTATCATTATTATTATCATCATCATTATCATTTCTTTTTCAAAAAAAAAAATTGTCGGGCCGGGCCGATTGGGCCCCTTCTTACCTTTCTTTATTTCCCTCCTCTCCTTTCGCGTGGGCCCGGCCCGGCCCGGCCCTTTTCTTTTCTCCGCCTTCCTCCCTCTCCTCCACAAGAGCAGCGGCGCTCGTCCGAGACAGACGACAGGATGCAGAGCAGAACAGAGCAGAGCAGAGCGTCCAGCGGGATTCGTTGCTCGGGATCCGGCCGACCGCGGCAGGCTGGCGGTGGCGGAGGCCATGCGCGGCTGCCTGCCGGAGGCCATTGAAATAGGCCAGAGAGAGTGAGAGAGGGACTGGTAGTGAAATCAGAGAGCGAGCGAGCAAGCCTCCACGCCAGCTCGACCGTGCCAGAGTCCCCGCCGACGACCCCCAGCCGACGCCCTCAAGCCCGCTTAACCCGGGTCCGACCTCTCTCGGTACCTGCTTTCTGGCGTTTCCGATGACTTACTCCGTTCTTTTTTTCCGTTCTAGTAGTGATAGCTATGGATTTAGCAGTACTTGCAGCTCATGGGCAGCATGCGGGTCATCCACTAGTTAGATTTGATGGAATGACTCTTCTTGACGGTCTAGAAGATAAGTTCAGCTGAAGAGGGGTTTTGGGGGGGAGAGGAGAGAGAGAGAAAGGATGCCTCTGTATGACTGCGCTTTTGCCGAAGCCCCGTGTGGAGAAGGAAGCTTTGATGGAGTTGGTGGCTCGGATAGGAAGAGACGTCTATATGAAAAACGGGGCCCTTACTTAGATAAAATCATTAAGGACGGTCCAATTGGGTTATGGGATCTAGAAGCTTGATGGGAGATTCTATCGGGTGATTCTTTCTGTTGAAGTTCGAGCCCTTTTGCTTGTTCGTTCTGCCTGTGTCTCTCTCTCTGTCTCTCTCACTTTCCATCGACAGATGATGTAAGAGAATATGACAGAAGATGCCGCAGAAATGCTGGATCTATTAGGTTTCACGACTGGAATGCTTAACGCGACCTTGTATTTGGCTGGCTCTTTGCCTTATGTTCGAAGTAGCAAGCTGCAGGAGAAATTGATTATGTTGGCACATATGTCAGAGCAAAATTATCCTAGCTTATTTGAGAAAATCTCATAATGTGATAACGTCTTCGGCTGGCTTTTTGCCTTATGTTAGAAGTGAAAGCCATAGGAGACAGTAATTATACTGGCAGATATGTTGGAACAAATATTAACTAGCTTATGACGATGTTCCATACTAAATTTGAGTTGTAGTTTTGCACTGATGCTGTTACCATCCTAGCTTATTCCCGTTAATACTTACTATGGTCTCTTTTGAATCTAAGTTGATCGACGGCTACTGTAGCAATTGATGGAAGATTTTATTTTGCAATGTTGGTCCGGCAGGAAAATCACACTGGAGTTCACTCTACTGTTGACTTACTTTCGAACTGGCTATTCATTTTCAACTTTTCATTCACTCTGGTTTTGCTTTCAATCGAATAACTTCGGTGATTGACCGCCGAAGAACTCATTGGAAACCTGATTCGACGGCTGGTTTTTATAAGTTTAATCCGATTTTAATATTGATTTGTCTTGGCAGTATAAGTTCAATACTATTTTACAATACTAAAGGAAAGTCGAGTGACCAAAATGAAATTTATTTAAAATTGAGTGAGTTGCAATGCAAAATTATCTACAATGAAAGTCTAATAAAGACACATGCCTTCCGTGTCAATATTACAATGATACTAAGTCAAATTTCTAATGAGATTTTGAACGGCTGGTCAACGGAGTGACCTTGCGGATAACGAAACCAAAGTTAAGTGATCCATGTGCTGAATTTGAAAGTTGAGTGATCTATTTGAAAGTTAAGTCAAATGATGTCTAGTGTAATTTACCCTTGTTCTGGCTCTAATCTGTACTGTTTGGATGGGCTCTCTATCTGCTAATCTTCCTGATGAAGCAGTGAGATGATATTTGGTTGGTGGCACTTCTACCTTGTGAAGGAAACAGGATTGTAGGTTTCTTGCTATTTCTCTCCTGCTGCTTTCTTTGATCTAGACATATATAGAGCTTTTATGTTTGCCTTGCACTTCAGGCAGGGTCAGATGATGCAGTTGACCATGATGGCTATGCCAATGATGAACAAAGAGCTGCATTACTTGAATAGGGAAGATGGGTTATTGCGCTGGCTTCTTGTGATGCATCGAGACACAAACTATGGGCTGGAATTTCTTACTGAAGAAGATGAGAAGCGTGAACGGAGCAGATTTCCTCGTAGTTCTCTATTTGATGATGAGGATGCAGATAAAGATGTAGATGATGATGAGGATGATGACGACGATGACGAATATGAGGTGGACCGAGAGAAAAGGAAAGAAGAATAAAGAGCAAATTGTCATGCCTAAGGTTGTGAATTTTGTTGATTTGATGGGTATTCAGCTCTTGCTTCAGTGTTAACAGATGCTTATACTCGTGTTTAGTATCTATCAAATGCAAAATGTGATTCATTTTTTGTGATTCTGCCATCTACCTCTTGAAATTGGCTGTGAGAATGGAGATTTTAGTTCATTTTTGCAGGTTTCTTTTGTTAGAGAGTGGTTTGAAGTACCATAGTTTAACTAATAACATATATAGAAATGAGAGAGACTATTGCATGACTGCATCTTGAATTTGTGTCTCGTGAGCGGGTCAATCTTGAGATCTTCATCTCATTATCAGAACTTCTGAAGTTTGGCATTTCTTGTTTCGATGCCACTTTTGTCTTCTCTTCAGTTCTCGTTTAATATGTAAAGCCAATCCAATCACAGAGCAGTTTCAACAGCATGACCTGTGGCAGATAATAATTAACAGCTGGTGTGGATATTGTATAATGTGACACCCGGAGGAAGAAATTCTAGATCTTTCAAGTGTTACTAACGCATCGCACTCCAGCAATGTTTCGTGAATGATGCTGCTGAGCTTAGAATGGCATGGTTTTTTGTTAACGAACTTCATGGTGCCTCTGGAATTCTTTCCATTTTAATCCATGAAATTGTAGGAAATTCTGAATGAATACCGTGGATACAACTGAATTTATTCAATCCCCGCAATTTTGTACTCAACGGAATGCATGGTTTAGCAAATGACAAGAGGAGCAATCAGTTCATGCATTTCTGCCATCTTTTTGTAGTTAATACTTTCACCAAAAGATCTAGACAATTACACTAGGGTTTCTTCATCGAGAGATGACTCTACTACCTGCACAGACTCTCGGATCACTTCATTTTCCTTCATCAAAATACAATGGTAAATAACATGACCAGTGAGAGTAAAATAAGGATAACGTAATTAGTGCAGCAGTCGTGCGACTTCATAGTTAAACTTGAAGAACTAAACTAAAAAGAGCCAAGAGAATTTACAGCAGCCGTACAACTTATCCTGCCATTATAGATTATACTACTTTTGCTACATAGATGGTTTTCCACAATGAATTAACTGCTAAGATGTGCATCTCCGCAACCCCAATATTTCGGCATCCTCAGATTACTTGACACTTCATGAGCAGAATGTGGCATGAGACTCCGAAGTTTTTGGCTTCCTCCATTTTTTATTACTGGTGATGACAGAATTTTGTTAATATGTCATATTTAGAAGGAATTGGAAAGCCACATTACTGTAATGCTTGAATCAATTTTTTCTCTTTCAATGAATCAAGCAAACAAATCAGCACTCGCATAGCTAGATTAACAGGACGAAGCCAAATAGGTAAAAGTTCTCTCGAAGACAGGCATCCGCATTCTGAAGCACACCAATGTAGAAATGCTTCATAATCTCTATATATTTGCATGAATTGGTTGAAGCCACATTAGCCAGATCAACTTCAACCAAAAGGAGAAAGGCGAGATGATATTTGCAACATAAAGTTCATCTAAGACAGTGAACTGCATTAACCGTTAACTTTCTAAGCATTAGAAAAGAACTAACGACTGGACTGTCCCATTATCTTCTGCAATATCACTGTCCTCGCCATCCGTATCTCGCGGCTACTCTTATCAGCTTGTGTACCAAGATCCTCGATAGTTTTCATGAAAACTTCCGCCCTTTTCTTGATCTCCAACATCCCAAGCTTCACCGCTTCTTCCTGTTCTTCTCCAAGAGCGAAGTCAGCCTTTGCACGATCGACTCAATCTCAATTTCCAGCTTACCCACAAGCGACCGAATCGTCTTCAAGTCCTCAATCGAGATCTTAGTTCCCTCATTCATTAGGTCTACCAACAACTTTTTCCCTTTTAGTTCCCTTCGGTAGTTTTTCCACCAAGAATCGCACCACTTGCCGACTGTCCCTATTGGAGCTGCAAGAGCAGCAGCTAGAGCTATCACAACAGGTGGTGCAGCGATCGCGACCGCAACGACCGAGAGGATCAAAGTGGACACGAAGGCGGTCATAAATATGGCATTGGTCACCCTTCTCCAAGTTTGTGCCGATTTAACTTTCTTGTCAAGCTTCTTCTTACAAGCCTCCAACTTCACCAACATCTCTTCCTGCTGCTTAAGCACAGAGTAAAGGAGCTTCGAGAACTCTTCCGTGAATGGGTCGCCCGCTTCTCTGAATCTCTGGAGCTCCAGCAATGTCCTGACATACCTCTCCCCTCCCACATTCTCTCCTCTCTCTTCCTCAAAGTGCACAAGTGCGAGTCGAATACTTGACTGGCTATCACGGGCCCGCCTCAGGCAATTCTCAAGGGAATTGAAGAAATCTAATATTCGTAGGCCATGGTTGAAGTAATACTCCACTAAATTGGACAGCTCTTTGTCTTTCCATATGTCTTCTTTGGATGCAAGAATGATGTTGGCTAGCGCACGGTTCATCTCAAGAACGCCAGTGGTCGTCTCTCCGATAGAGTTCAATGCTAGGGATTGAGCCTCAGCACTACCTGCTAGTGTCCTAATTACTCTATCAGCTTGGTCATGCAAGGTCCTGTCAAAATCTTGCAAGCTCCGGTCGGCTCTACAGGCGGCTTCATAAGAGTTCAGTTGAGACTGGTATCTAGGATTGCTGTCTTCCATTGATGAAGAGTCTACTTCCTTCTTACTCCACACCCCACCCATTTTTGGGTCCAAAAATGGGAAATATGGGGATTGCCCAAAAACTCCAAAACCAAACCCTTCTTCAAGTTTTGCTAAGCAAGCACAGTCCTTGAATTATATCTATGAATGGTGGGCTACAGTGGGAAATTGCCCAAAATATCTGTGCTCAGATCTACCAGAAAAAAAAAAAAAGAAAAAAAAGGCAGGACTCACAGACTACTCACAGATCAGCTAAACCCCCTTCTCTTTTTTGCTCCCTTTTGTGATCTTACCTCAGTTTCAGCTGACACCACAAAGAACAGATCATCTGGTTTCCACTTCAACTCCTCCAAAGGACCAAACCAGGCTCAATCACCGTGCAGATGCCAAGAGTCAACCGCAGAAACTGAGATCTACTTTAAGAAAAACAAGAAAAGGGGGGCGTGGAACTATGGAAAGGAACAGAGAAGTTGGGAGTGCTTCAAGAGGCTGATCTTGAGGCGGCTCGATCGGAGGATTGAAGGCTGCGAGGGGGGCCTGGGAAGAGGAAAGGTCCAGGAAATGGGAGGCGGAGCAATGCGGCCGGCAGTGACCTCAAGAATAGTCTACCAAACGAGTAGGTTGACTGACTCTTGCCATTTTCTTTTATATGTCCCTCTGTTCCTGGCCTTTGTTTTCAGTACTTTCATCCACCAATCCAACCAAAGAATGGCCACAATTATTGCGGTGTCCGCCTTTTTTATTCTTGGAATTGGATTTTATGAAATACGAAGTGATATATATATATCATATTTTCATTATGTATTTAAATGATTACGTTATAATTAAAATCGAGTGGTTATCATTTTTTTTGATGGCCTGGACAGTGATAGCCAATCTGTTGGCCGGGGGAAAATTGGCAATGGTGGTTGGTGACGTTAGCTTGGCAACGCCAAAGGTACATTGGCTTCGTTTGTACTGGAGGAAGAAAATGAACCTGCTGGAAAATATCTTTGAAAAACATTAACTTCTAAGGAAGAGGATTCCATTTTCTCTATATTTTGTCGTATTTTACACACAATATATGGAAACCATTCACCGGCGTTTGTTACAAGAGAAATATGAAACACACATTTGAAGAAAAAAAAAATCTCAACAACAAACCTAAGTCTTGAGTCCCGGTCCTTGCCTAAGGGGACTTTGCCAGGTCGTCGATCTGAGGTGGGGGCAGGATCCTCAAGCACAAGAGCTGCGTTGGGCCCATCGAGGTCCCTTAACAAACATCGAGAGACCTCGGCTTAGATGTCAAGATTTTAGGACCGAGCATTGGGATTTAGTTCTATTTTCAAAAATGAGTTTCGATTTTTATAAAAGAAAATTATTTTTCTAATTTAAGTATAGATTTTTCATTAGTTTGTTTAAATTCAAACGCTAGCAAATGAGAAAAAGGTTTCCTACCATTAATTTCTTTTTTTGCAAAAAAAAAAAAAAAAAAGGAATTTTAAGGGTTAACAAAAAGGTAGCACGTTAAATTAATTTTGACTCGCTCCTACACAGAATCCATTTAAATCATACATTTTATATGTTGGGTTGGTAGCATAGGATAATCTGCAACGAAAACATTTTCGTCCAAATAATTCACTAAAAAGTAAACATTTGACATCACTACCAGAAGCCGACTAAAAAGAAAAATCGCTCGTAGAAAAGTTTTGCTCGTAGTTTTGGACGTGATGAAATAGAGAGAAACGTACTCCATTGCGTCACCTTGTGCTACAGTATTTACTATTTAGGTCCATTCTCGTCGGCATAATGATAAAAAATATTGGCACTTTTCAACAAGTGGACAGCTTCCTTTACAGCAAAACCCCGTCGTCTTCCGTCGACAAACATCGGGTTCCTGCCGGGTCAATTTCTAGAGTCCTAGAGACTTCGAAGATTTGAGTTTTTCCGTCGTTTGATTCGAGATCGACCGCTAAAAGGAATCAGAGTTACTTACGATTCAATTAATGAATTAGATATAGTACTCATTTCTCCAATATTTTTGCATGAATTTGTTTTCTCAGAAATTTTAGACTTGAAATTTCCTCGCGTAAAATGGATGTGAAATTAAAAAGCAACATAATAGACCATACGGTAAACTAAAGAGAAAATTTCCAAAAAAATGATCTTAAACCATTTGTACTTGTGCTAATTTAATCCTAAATCTTTTAATTTTATTAAACTATCTTTATATTTCACCAAACCCCTTTAGTTCAAATGTCTTTATATTTTCCCCAAGGCTTTCTTCAAAAGCCAAACTAAATGCACATTTAGTCATAAATATTTTACAATCTACCAATTGAGTATTTCCAGTTAATTTTAATTGGAAATCTCTTTCGTGAACACAACTAGTCCTAGGGCACGATGGCAATTTTTTAAAATTTTTTGGAATGTTTTATTTGTTATTTTCTTAGTGGCCGGTAGGGCCTCTGCATCCTCACTTGCGGCTAGCTTAGCTACTACTTTTGAGGAAAACTTCAAAGACTTGCCCTTATAATAACTTATGTTAGGGAGTTAATCCCACATTATTTAAATGTGCATACTTGGCCTATAAACACGGTTTCACGGAAATCCAAGCTACCTACACCTCCTCTTTGAATGTGACTGAGACCTCTATTAGGGATGAGCATGATTCCAAGGTAAATTATGAAATTGGAAAATTTTACCAGTGAAAACCTATGTGGTTCCTAGTTTTAAAATATACGGGGTAAGTTCTAAATTCTAAAAATTAGGGGACCTATTGGGTAGGTTTTAGATTTGTTTTTATTTACATCTTTCCGCAATCTTATGATATTTCATAGCGTTTGATAATTAGTGTATAATTTGTGACCACTACTCTAAACTTCCATTTTACAGGCTAAAACTTTTACTTCGTTAATATCTTATATTTTTTTATATATCTAAATATAAGTTGTGATTAGTGGATTTACTAAAGATAATTATTCACTATAATCGTTCAATTAATAATACAAATGGAACTGGGTAAACCTTGGAACCAACTCCAAAACTTGTGACATGGTAGGTTTCGGATTCCAAAAAATGAGAAATCTATTCCAACGGTGGGTTGTAAGTTGCAAGTGAAATTTGTATGGATCTGAAATCTAGAATTGTTCACCCTTAGCCTCTGTATGGAAATCACATTTTTCCATCAAGCATGTGATTGTAGTTTGACGATGCTCTCGGTTTTGTGCCTAGTTTGCCGCTTTATAAGAAAAATAAAAAGAACCAATAATCATCCAATGGAAACACGTCAAGTTTAAATATGAATGCAAAGTGCAAAATGAAAATAAACCATTGTTGCTCCAATCAAACCTTAGTTTTTCCCTAAGAAATCCTTTCCAAGGGAAGTTCTCCCTCATTGTCATTCTCTTCCCTCTAAAATAGGAACGTCGAGGGAAGTCGGACCCCTTCTATTATTATTTTTATTTTAATGTTTCGACCAAGAGAAGCAACAAAGTCGTTGTAGTATAGTGGTAAGTATTCCCGCCTGTCACGCGGGTGACCCGGTTCGATCCCCGGCAACGGCGCTCTCTTTTTTTGGCCTTTTCTTGATTTTCTTTGGCTTTTTTCTTGATTTTCTTTGGCTTTGTTCCATTGCCTTTTTCTGAACCTTCTAGATCATGATGTATGAGATAATTGATATTTGAAGATCAGATCTGTTCCGTTCTCACCTCAATTACTATTCATATTGAAACCAGGTCTTTTTTTCGTCTTCTTCTTCTTCTTTTTTTCCTAAGGGCACATTAATATCAAGCTGTTCTTTTGTTTTGGCTTCTTCTTTTTTTCGGGCAGAAAGGAGCTTGAGTTGTTTCATATTTTTGTTAAATGTTTACTTTTACTTTTTTTATTGTTTTGCAATTTGACTCTCATTTGGCCTACGCACTAGATCGAGTTGACCTAGTTTGTTACTCAACCTCAATTCGGCTAGTTAGCTTACTTGAGTCACATGCTCTTAAGCTTGAGCTTGACTGATTTGTGCTCGAGTTACTTGAACTCAAAGATGATTGAGCGAGTTTCAAATAAGGCATCAAATGAATGGCGAGAAATTTGATGCTACATATCGAACTGAGATACCTATGGTTATTTTTCTTGCTAGAGAAATGTTTACATAGACAAGGATCACGTTGTTACCAAAGTCTTGTGTGAAAAATAACTATATGTTGAATTCATAAGAATAGTCCAAGAATTGAACCTAAAGTGTTGGAATAGTGTTAAGCTTGCTAAGACGGATCTACAAAATTGATATATTGAGTGAAGCCTCGCACACCTTGAAGAACATCCAAACCCATTTGCAAATTTCGTTCAGATGTATCATCATCTAGCTCCCATACATAAGATTATTCATGTTCAGTATACATGGAGGATCCACAGACACATTTACTTGTAATCGAACCAAAGAGAAATCGGTCATTTGTAGGCCCATCTCAGTATAGTCAATTAACATTAGTAAATCTCCTTACAAATTGCGATGACAATCCGGATATTCAATTCTTGGTTCGTTTTAAAAAGTTACGGAGATAGTTTCTTGAAAAATTATTGTGTTTGATACAGCTGAATAATCATGTTATTACAACAGTTGACAGGTTCCAAGTCCCGCTTGAGAGGTGGCTTGAGAGTTTATCGCGAACATCAATCGCATCAAGAAAGTACATAGGACATAAATCCATAGCTCGCACGTCACTAGACTCGTTTAAGCCTGAGGGAAGAACCCAAAATGCTGAAAACAGGAGTTCAAGACTTCATGTAAAGATCGACGCCGCGCACACGGTGTACAGGAGAAACTGATTTCTAGGCAAAGGGAATGAAAAAATTGCCCAGAAACACAGAGCCGGTGAAGAACGTGCCAAACGAGGTCGTCCAAAGCTTCACATCACATGTATCTGTCAAGTATGGAAACTAGGACATGTCGACAAGACCATAAAAGGTACATAAACAAACTATATATAGTATTCTGCTTTCATTAATACGCACACCACTAGCATCTCGGACCGGATCCAACAGCAACAATGAGCTATCCTCCGCAAAGTTCTAGGAACGGGATTCCTGCTAAAACCCACGGCTATCTTTTGAGAACAAATTAGTTTTATGCCTTTAACCCAAGTCAACGAAGTCTGCGCTCCAATGGTCAAACTGAAGAAGTTGTGGCCCTGGAAACTTGCTGCCAGAATAAGCAGTACGCTCTAACTTTCACTGTAATCACCAAAGTCACCGAGTAAACAGGCAACCGCAAAAGAGGATTTACGAGATACCAACATTCACGGTTTCGAAAGTTCACTCTGTATCACCCTCTCTCGTGTAAATCAAGGGATTGGGTTTGGGAAAGACTAGCAGTAAGCCAGAGAGCGATATCGCGAGACGTGATGTTTGCTGGACATTTGAGACGAACTTACCACCCAGAATCTTCTTGTCCTCTATATCATGAGTTCCCAGCTAGATCTACTGTAAAGGATAACCCAAAACCTCCCTGAACAATCAATGGAGCTAGGAGATGTACATGCCACAGAGCTCCGCATCTCAGTTCGTAATGTCCTGTCGAACGATCACTTCGGCGTTTTAATCCCAAAGTTGAGCTAATTGGGCCAAGTCTACTGTTGAAAACGTACCAACTTCCAAATAACAGGCTTCTTCTGTTTTATCTTTAAGATGCTTTGTTTAAGTTATTATTGATTGGACAAGAATGATGGATGACTGACCAAGGCCCATTCGTGACAAAGGCTGAACTTTAGGTCATGTTAAATATTGTGTTGAATTGTGCTTTTAAATTGTCTACAAATTAAGTTTTAAAATATTAAAATTCTAGATGACTTCGTTTTCTTTTTAACAAGTGTACTAAAAGTCTTAAATCTTATTTACAAAATATAAACTAATTTTAAATCTTTCATTTATTGAATTAAATCCTTTTTTTTTAACCCGTATCACTCGATATCTTCATAATATACAAATCTTGATATGTAACTTTATATTAATATTTTCATTGCTTATAGAAATCTATATATTGTTTTAAGCTTTATGAGAAATTAAAAAGTTGAGTTTATTTCGTTTTTGAAGTGCTAAACAAACATACACGTAGAACAAGCCAAATCTAGGCAAGGGCCGATGACGTTTGCTTGGATTTGGGCAAGGGCTTGCAAAGAAAAAGTTAAAATGTGTTTCAATTTTTCATCATATTAAAGAATTAAATTAAATTTTTAAGCATTAAAGCCCTAAATGACTTTTTAGCTATAAAACTCAACATAACTTGAAAGATGATAGTGACATGTTTTCTTAAATTTGAGATGTTTGATAGTAACAAGTCATTTTCTTACACTTACCCAAATACAAGTAATGAAAGTAAAGTGTACAAGTCATTCTAAGATTTTAGGGTGTGTCTTATTCGTGCAAAATTTTATAATGAAGGAAAATATTTTTTTAATGAAAATAATTTTTAAGGAATGACTAGTTTTTAGTGGTTTGTTAAGGTACTTGAAAGTGAGATGGAAAACATATTTCAATGTTTAGATTTTACTTTCAAAGATTGTTCTCTCCATTATAGCCAACGCAAGCTCTAACATCCAAAGCTAGACTGGCTGTTGAGAATTCTATGGTATCTTTAATCGTCTCTTAGAAAAGGCATTTGATATGCCTCTAATAAGCTAGCCATTGGTACTTTGCATCTTCACAGAGAATTCAATTTCACTGGCGTTTATTAAATCTATCTCGAACGATTTTGACACCAAGCACATAGCTAGTTTCACCCATCTCCGTCACTGCGAAGTACACCTTTCCCATCCCCATTCAAGTATCACCCAATAGTGGATTGGAGCTGAGCCCGATTCTTCACCTTTGAAGGTAGGTTCACGCCCATGAATGGAATTATATTTTGTTCCCATTGTACGATATTGAGATTATGTCAAAATCCTTATTTATGACATTACTAATGTATGAAGTATAGACTTTAAGTTATATTGTTATCAAAATAAAGCAACCTAAAGAAAGGATGTCAAAATGAAAACAAATGCAATAACTAGCGAACTTAATTTCTTAGTGATCATAAAACTTCACTTGAGAATGGTTTTCTATTTTGTGTGAGTGTTTGTGGAAAAGGAGCTAAAGGAAGTGATTTCTTTCTTTTAGGATGGCGAAATTATTTTCTTCAACTCTACCTACGGTTGTTTTCTTTGATGTGAAATCTTTTTAGTAAAATATCTACTTTTAGCGAATCGACTGAGAAATAATTTTACGAAAATCATTTTCGTAAAAACAAAAACACCCTTACCTGCAAACTTGCAATTTTTCATGTTTATGATCTAACATATAATTTACAATTGGCTATGACTATATATTTTTAGTATTGAAAAATTCTCGAAATTTTGGTATTTTCATATAGAATCACCCAATATATCTTTTCGGAAAATAGAAAAGTTTTGAGCTAACATTGGCCGAGCACAATCTACAAGTATAAAACTAGATAAATATTTGGAGTTTAGTGCCTAATTTATCACACTATCAAAAATTAAAAAGCTAACCACGGGTCCAAGGTAGATAATTAGGAATGACATTGTGCGATCCGATCCTAGGATAAAGGCATTGAACCGGACTGGCATACCAACCCTAGATCGAACCCATTTTATTTTCAAATGGTTAGAATTACATGTTATTTTATGCGTTCATCTTTCATCAGTTGTTGCTTTGTCAAGTGGAGATTTTTGTTGTTACTTTAGCTTTCGTTTTGCTTGATCAAGGAATGAGCTGAATGATTCCCTATTGCTTTATATTTCTGTTTGGATTTACCAATGTTTTACTTTTTCCCATTTTGATGCTAAATATTGTGTCTTAATGAATATGTAATTTAAAAGAGTAAGTTCTTCCTTTCAAAAATAAATAACAATGAAAAATAAGAAGACTCAGCCAGTTCCCTTACACTGATCTAGATCAAATCGAATTAGAAGTAGTTCCAAACTCTACGGGGTTGATTTCAAGTTCCAAAATCTGGTAATAGACCTTGTATAGATAGATTTCATGTTCCAAGGTTGGATTAATCCAGCTCTGAACCCGTTCATCCATACTTGTCAAGTTTAAATATGAATGCAAACCAATTATTCTCTTCCCCACTTTCATATGTAATTTCAAATCAATAATTTTTTGCCATAATTTCAAGTCACGAGTTTCATGATCCTTTAAACGTCGTTTCATGATCCTTTCAACATCCATCATTTCTTTTCATGCCCTCCAATCAAATTAAACACAAGGACGGGTCTTCATCGAAAGTTTCTCGAGAACGGGCATGGAGGTCGCTGTTGAGTGGTGAGCCGGCGGTTCGATCCCCGGCAACCGCGTCTCTTTCACTCTTTCGTTTTCAGTTTTCTTTGTTTGCTCTGGTTTCTTTCACTCCATTGCCTTTTTTATTTCCATTCGGACAGCACACCTTCCAGATCTTGATATCTCAGATTATTAACATTTGAATAACCCTATTGTTCCTCATCTCATCTCATGCACTATTCATATTATAATCTCGTGTGGATCGTGCGATACATATTTTAATCTGGTTTGGATCGTTGCAATTATTGGTGGACATAAAAAGCATATCTTATCTTGGCAGAAAGGTGCATGAGTTCTTTAATTTGTGTTTAGAGTCCACTTTTACTTTATATCGTGCTGGTTTTTTTCCTGTTTTTCTAGAGTTTGAAACTTGACTTGCATTTGATGCCATACGCTGAAGTACTGGCGCAAATAGCATCAAGTTGTGGCGACCTAGTTTGCAACTCAAGTTTGTGCTTTCCAAGTTTGAGCTCAAACCCAAGCCATAGCTCGACCCAATTAAGTACTCGAGCTGCTCGAACATTGAAAACGATCGTGCTGATCTCTAATAATTTGTGAATCGAGATCAAGTAACTGGCAGGGAATATGGGGTTATGCGTCCACCAAATGCGGAATGACTTATAATCTCTTGCTGGAGAGACGTTTGCATAGGCAGGGATCAGCTCCTCGTGCTCTCCCAAAAAGTGAGATGGTTCGCCCCGATCAATCAGAAAATGACCGACTCTAATTTGATCGAACAGCTGTCATATGAACCTTTCGGGAATAAACCCAGATATGTCAAGATACACTTTGAAAAATTGCAATCCCAAGTGAAGTCGCACGTACTAGAAGAACAGCCGAATCTATTCTAGGATTTTGTACTGAGTATCAACTGGCACTATATATAGTAGATCCTGCTTGTGCAGTATGCACAGGGAATCCACAAAAAAGACACATTTACTAGGAACTCAACAAATGGGAAATCGCCAATTCATAGCACGATCCAGGTTTAGTTAGTCGGTTCCACATAAAAAGCTCTGAGCGAACTGCATAATCGCTCCAAAGATGCTATAATGAGTTTATCTGGGAGATCAATAATTAAAAGTTTCATAAAGAATTACTATGCCTGAGGACCAAACAGTTCTTCAGCTTCAACAGTACACAAGTTCCCACCTTACTAATAGGGCAG
This sequence comes from Eucalyptus grandis, assembly GCF_016545825.1. Classification (NCBI taxonomy): domain Eukaryota; kingdom Viridiplantae; phylum Streptophyta; class Magnoliopsida; order Myrtales; family Myrtaceae; genus Eucalyptus; species Eucalyptus grandis. Next base: position 22,796,798 of record NC_052619.1, on the reverse strand, counting down.
CAAGAGAGTTATACCATTAATCACATCAATAATCAAGACCAGGTATAATTTCACATCCAGAATGTCTCAGACTTGTTAAAGCCTTGAGAGAAAGAACAGGAAGGATGATGCTCTAGACGCTGAAAACATAGTGTGGGGGTTTGCCAGAGAGATCATGCATCGCAAAATCACGAAACTGGTTTCTGTAATTCTTAGTCTGCAAAGGGCAAACAGCCTTGGCAATGGAAGCAAGAACTATGTAACCCAGAAAGTCCTCACAGAGCCGAAGATGAAAATGCAAAACATGGTCATCTGAAGCTTCAGATCACATTAATCTCAAGTGTGGAAACTACGAGCTATTGACTGATGGTAAATAAGAAAAAATCAATTTACGATATGCAACATTGACAGTACTAAAAACGACTGGATGGGAATGTGCTACATTCTTCTGAGATCAAATTACACGATATAACATTGACAGCATTAAAGTTTCCTTTGTATCACTTCCTCCAGAGAAAAATCAGGGGTTTGGGTTTCGGAATGACTAGTGATAAGACCTCAAGCAACACTGAGAAGTGACTGCTGGACACTTAATATAAATCCACCACCCATTAGTATCATGTCCTCTAATTCATGAGTTCCCAGCAAGTTCTACTGTAAATGATAACCCAAAACCTCCCTGAACAATTAATTCTACCTTTTATGGAACAATTAGTTCTGCCTGTTAGCAATGTAATCTGCCAAAGCAATCAATGGAGCTGCCTTCGCTATATCAAATCCAAATAGCTGTTCTTGAGCATCTTTGTTCAGTTTGTTGGCCAACTCCCTAGATTTTCAATGCCCATTAGCTTTGGATACGTAACTTTGTCAGCCACCAAATCCTTGCCAGCCGTTTTACCCAGTTCTTGAGAAGACTGGGTCAGATCCAGAATATCATCCACCACTTGAAATAACAACCCAATACACCTTGCAAACCCCGCAACTTCTCAACTTCTTCATTGTGACCCACCTCCCATAATTGCCCCAAGAACAACAGACGCTGAGCAACGCTGCAGTCTTGTGGAGATGAATAAACTCAAGGTGCTCCAATCCTACATTAGCGATTCCTTCAGAACTTATATCCACCACTTGGCCAGCAACGAGGCCTTCTGCTCCAATAGACCTCGCCAATTCAAAGATTGCTCTGACTATCCTTGTGGGCGAAACCCCCTTGGTTTCTACCGCAATATGCTCAAATGCATATGCCAGTAGGGCGTCTCCAGCCAAAACAGCAACATCTTCACCATAAACCTGCAAGAATAAGTTACATAACAGTAAGCTTCAAAGTTTAAGTTTTAACGAAACTTGCATGTCACTCCCAATAAAGCATAGTAAGTTTACTAGCACATTCATATTAGCCAACAAGCAGAAATTCAACCGGACTGATTCTCCAATCTCACTATTATTCATAATTCTAATTTCGCTGGTGAAACCAACTTCATGAGCTTGTACTATATGAAATACACATATCCAATGGCTATCACTACTACATGAATCAACCATCAAGAAAACTATGATCATGTTACTAATCTCAACATACACAAGTTGCAGAAAAGCGGCCAACATAAACCCCCACCTCCTGGGACAACACTTTGCAATAACTAAGCAAAGATCCACCTCGATTTCGCCAAATATAAGCACAATTAATATCCCACCAAGCATCAAATCATTATAAACAAGAGCAAACTAGGCACAGGACCTTGTGGTTGGTGGGCTTTCCGCGGCGCAAGTCGTCGTTGTCCATACAGGGAAGGTCATCGTGAATCAGAGACATGGTGTGGATCATCTCGACGGCGCAAGCCGACGGCATGGCCATCGACTCCTGCCCTCCCACGAGCTCGCACGCCGCTATGCACAGCACCGGGCGGACCCTCTTCCCGCCGGCGAGCAACGAATACCTCATGGCCTCATGAATCTTCAGCGGTGGCCGGAGCAAGACCGAGGAGTCGAGCGCCGCGTTCACGGAGCACCCCTTCTCGAGCATGTACTCCTTGAAATTGAACGGGGGCCGCCCTTCTTTGTCCTCGGTGGTGGCCTCCTCTTCCTTGGTGAGGATCGCGGAGACGGAGAAGCGCAATCTGGGGGAGGAACAAGAAATGGGTCTGGCGGGTCTCGGACAAATCCGCGGAAAGGTCGGAGTTTTCAGGGGATGGAGCAAATTGGATCTGCTCGCTTGGTTAAAGATCGAACAGGTGGTGCTCAAATTGACGCAGCTCATGTTTTCGATTCTTGAAAACGATGAATCCGATCCTGGGTCTCGAGAGCGAAAAGAAAGAGATGGGTGAGCAAGATTTGGGGAGGACTTCCGCGACGGGGGCAGACGGTGTGCTTAAAGAGGACAACCCACCACGAGCTCCACTACCAGAGTTTTGGCCAATTCCACTTTCCTCACGTCCACCATTGACGCAGAACAGTGACCGAAAACAGCAAAGAGCGACCTTTCTCGGCAAGATGGCTCGAGCCCAACCACCGAGATGTGCCCGTTTTCTTGGAAATTTGCAAGCCCGGTGAGATGGAACGAGGCCGGCCGGGAAGGGAAGGTCCGGCGACGTGAGTGGACGGGGGGAAGGGAGTGTCCGTGGGCGCTACAGGGCCAACCAACCAACCACCAGACGACACGGATAAGATTGCGAGATTTGGGTAGGCATTCAGATGATGGGAATCCACGGGAGCCTTTTAAGGCCGGTCGAGTATTTTAAGGAAAAAAAAAAAAAATTGGGGACAAATTAGGTGCCTAGGGAACGTACGATGGAACTGATGTGTTCAGTGTAACGTCTTGTCGGACCACATGTTGCACGACATTCGGTAGGTCGATCCAGCGAGGGCGGCGTGATGAACGAGGTTCACGAATACGACAAGCGGGATCTCTGGAATTTGCATTTCTCGGCCGCCTGTTCGGGCTCCAATATTCGATTGCTACATGAACACGTCGTCTCTCAATCCAAAGTCCTTTTTCGAACACATTTATTGGGATACAAATCACGACGCGGCGGCGGCACGTCGCGTTAGAGTATCAAAACTAGATTGGGTTTAATCCGTTTGAATTTTGCTTACGAGTTTTGTTTTGATATTTTGACACCTTAATCAAAATTTAATTCAGTGGGAGAAAATTGAGTCACTTGCATGAGTCCACCTCGATAGAATTTATGATGCCTGATTGTGAGTGGATTCAGCTCCTATCAGTTGTCGCATTCCATAAATTTTGCGGCCACTTAACAACTTGTGTGTGGTGGACCTTTCCAGTCTATGCAAGCTCAAGTTTCCAATGAATCCATTAATTGGCTTTGCTAGGTGTTAAACATCGAGAGCGACTGAGTAGACTGGTGCATGCTTTTTGGTTAGGCAAGTGAAGGGACTGTTATTTGTCCAAATTGCAAAAAGGAAAGTGACTTGTCATTGCACGCTCAAATTAGGTGGTATGATGCACGCTCAAATTAGGTGGTTTCCTTGTTGCACCTGGAGAGCGAAGTTGGTGATACCAAATAGGTTTCTTCAACAATCGGTGGTTTCTATTTCCTGTGTAAGAAAATGGTAATTTCAGTGTCTATGCCTGCCGAACATTTCATTGATGTTGAAAGGATTATTCACTAGTATAACACACCCCTGACCAAGCTAACAAAATCGAGTGAATGGTATTTTTCCATCTTCCGGTAGCTTTTCCTCTTTCGCTTGGGTGAATTTTCACAATCCAAGCCTTATCTTTTAGATTTGATTTCTTTGATTTCTTCTTTTAATTTTTTTTTTTAAGTGAAAGTGTTTTTTGTTGAGGTGTTCATGACATGTGAGGTCTGTGGTGAGGTCGGCAGTGAGGTCTGTGGCGAGGTCTGAAAAGAGACTTTGGCTTTTTTAGCGTTACTCTTAGAAGCGACTATTTCCACCTCTGTTTTTGCTCCAAACACTCCTTACTATAGTGATATTACCATACTACCCATTTTCCTTTGGTTTTTTTTTTTTTAGGGATCCTTGCATAAAAACTTCTAAAACTTATCAGAATGTACGATGAAATTCTAAAACTATCAAAAAATACAATCAATTCCTAAAATTTATTACAAAAGTACAATCAAATTCTAAAATGTCTAAAAATTGTAATTGAAATGTAAAACTTGTCAAATTCTTCCAAACAAGTCTTAAAATTTTTAAGACTCAATTATACTTTGTAACAAGTTTTATAACTTAATTGCATTTTTTTAAAGTTTAAAAGACTTAATTGCGCATTTATGATAATTTTAAGACTTCCAATATACTTATCTCTTTTTTTTCCTTTCATTTCTTGCGGGTCTCACGTTCATTTTCTTTTCTACATAGGCCAAGGAAGCTCCAAGCAACACCTTGACGGACTCTAAAATCTCGCTGACGAGCTTCTTGTAGGAAAAGTAGAGGGTAGTGTTGCTCGGATTCTCCTGGCAAATACGGTAGGGACCTCCTCGGAGAGCTAGTTATAGGACACATTGAGGTATTAGAGGCCTTGGTGGCGAAATTGATAAGGTCTAGGACCTCTACAAAACCAGCAAACTTCTCCTTTGCTAAACCCTCCGTCCGTCTACCCCCTCTCACTCCCCTCGTCCTAGCCACCGGATAATAGGATGTCCTCGAACACCTCCGCATTTGATGCATGTTGCATGTTAGATTCATTGCACAATCACGAGAGAGAGAGAGAGAGAGAGAGAGAGAGAGAGAGAGAGAGAGAGAGAGAAAAGTGAGAAAGAGAATTCAAGATATGAAGTTTTATCCTAATTCACCCTTAAATTAAGACTACGTCTATTTGAGAATTCCACAACAATTAACACATCGAACCTCTCTATTTCACCCCCCGCACACTCACCAAGAGTGGGACTTTCACGCCATCCTATCAATATTGAGTATGAATTATACCCCAACAATGCCGCTATCGTCGCCAAGAAGTCTCGGCCTCCCTTGCCTATAAATAAGGTGTGTAAAGGAATCGAAAACTGCCTAAACCGCTCGGAACTAGACCAAACCGAACTGCCCATGAAATTAACAGGCAGTTCCCAGCTCCAACTTTTTAGAATCGATCCTTAATTAGCGGTTCCAAAATCTAGGGTGGGAATCGCCCACCAGAACCATGTTCACCCTTAATTATAGAAGCGTAAATCTTCCAATCACCCACCTAGCTATGCCTTGAAGCTCAAATCAACTTCGAAGCTAAAGGCAATCCATTGAAGACAATTGTAGGGGAGAACCAGCTAATATAAATCAAAGGCTTGTATGCAGAGAAATGCTCCGAGCAAAAAAGGCAAAACAAAGTGGAGGAAAACGAAAGATCGCAAAGAAAGCGAGTTTGTCAGGCCGAGAAATCGAACGAATTTACAAGGCAAAATACATTTTGTTGAAGAAGAAGAAGGCGGATTCCTTCCCAAGCCTGTGGCTTGTGAGAGCGAGGAGAGAGAGTTCTATGCACATTTTTACGCTTGGTGCTCAACCTAATATCGAATGAGACTAGGAGGATTGTCATCATAGACATAGCGTGTAATGTGTTGAGGACCATAATGAACACAAGGGGCTGGAGCAAAGAATCGGGGATGCATCAATAGTCAAGGCACTCATTTGAGGCATGTGGGGAGTGCATAGTAGTGCTAGTTCATCAGCACGACGGGCTTCGGAATCTAGCCGGCGGCGAGCTCGTTGCAGGAGAAGTTGAGGGTGGCGTTGATTTTGTTGTCCAAGATTCTAGGGAAAGAGAAAAAAATGAGGAGAATGAGGAACGTGGGACCCGCAAGAAAAGAAAATGAAATGACAAACCAAAACAAAAGAAAACCAACTACAAGTGTACGATATAAAATGTATAGTACGGTAAAATCACAGTAATAAGGAGTTTCGAAACAAAAACTAGGGTAGAAATAACACGGCCCACTCTTTATCACGAGAGACAAAAATACAAGTACATACGCTAGCGATTAGGCTGAAAGTGGAGGCTAAAGCACATGCCACTAATTAGGTTGAGTTGAAAGAGGACAACCAAATGGTATCTAGGGCAAAAAAAAAAAAGTGCCCACTTTGTCTTAAGAGTGCTTTCGTGGATGTGGATGCCACCACGTTGGTTATTTGAAAAACGTAAGCCTTTTTTCTTTCGGGACCAATTTAATTTCTAGAGTTAAATGATTTCAAATTCTTTATAAGTTCTACCTAGAAATTGGTACCTATCAACTGGTATAAATTTTTCGTTTTTTTGGAACCTAAAACCTGTAATATCACAGGTTCCAAAGTCAATTTTAAGATCTAATAAGTTCCTTGCTTTTTTTGTTTCATTTTTAGTTAAACAAAATGAAAATGAACAAAACAACAAAAATGAAAGCTTCTCATTTGTCAATAGCAACAATCCATAAAAGACAAATAGGTAAAATAAAATAAATAATAAAAATTTCAAAACACATAACATAAACCTAAATTATAAAACTTCATTCCTCAATTATCCATGAAAAATTGTTCCAAATTCTAACCACTTAAAATCAAAAGAAACAACAATCATAGTTAAGAACTTAATAATAGTTTTAAATTTAAAATTACTATTAATGAAACTAAAATAATTATTAGAAAGCCTCACCACATATATTCATTCCACTTATTTGGTAAACTCTATTTACCAATGATCTACCCATATCTAAAGAAGAAAAGATTAAATAAAGCATTCACTCATTAAATATATAAAAGGAATTACAAAATATAAAGACTCATATGAGAAGTGGAAAGGAAACACAACATAGAAAACAAAATGAGTCGGGAAAGATAATTAAGGATTTTAGAGTCTCAAGTTCGATTCTCATAGGAACTAGGAACTAGCAGTTCCTAAAAGGATGGAATTGGAAATTCGACCATCTCTTTTAGAACTTGAAACTGACTAGTTCACACTAGTCCTATTCCTACTTCTATCCTAGAACCATGCTTATCCCTATTAATTCCCATGACTTTTGTATAATGGTTTCGTATTAGACCTTAAAATGTTAATGTTCGTTGACACCACCCCTAACCTCGCTATTTTATCATGCTATTCCATTCATGTCTACATATCAAATGCCTAAGTCAAGTTCGACATCTCCTTTCCATATTAGACCCTAGAATGTGTGTTCGTTGACACCATAACCTCTCTCTTTTATCATGCTATTCCATTCATGTCTACGTATCAAACACCCGAGTTAGGTTCACCGTCATGTTTCCATATTAGACCTAAAATGTTAATGTTTGTTGACACCACCACTAACCTAGCTCTTTTATCATGCTATTCCATTCATGTATGTGTTTCAGGTTCGACATCAGGCTTGGGCAAAGCATTCCTCAAACCTATCACAACTCAAAAAATATAAATGTTAATGTTCGTTGACACCACCCTAACCTCGTTTTTTTATCATGCTATTCCATTCATGTCTACATATCAAATGCCTAAGTCAAGTTCGACATCTCCTTTCCATATTAGACCCTAGAATGTTAATGTTCGTTGACACCATAAACCTCTCTCTTTTATCATGCTATTCCAATCATGTCTACGTATTAAACACTTGAGTTAGGTTCACCATCATGTTTCCATATTAGACCCTAAAATGTTAATGTTTGTTGACACCACCCCTAACCTAGCTCTTTTATCACGCTATTCCATTCATGTATGCATATCAAACACCTAAGTTAGGTTCGACATCGGGCTTGGGCAAAGCATTCCTCAAACCTATCACGACTCAAAAAATATAAATGTTAATGTTCGTTGACACCACCCTAACCTAGCTATTTTATCATGCTATTCCATTCATGTCTACATATCAAATGCTTGAGTCAGGTTCGACATCTCCTTTCCATATTAGACCCTAGAATGTTAATGTTCGTTGACACCATAACCTCTCTCTTTTATCATGCTATTCCATTCATGTCTCCATATCGAACACCTGAGTTAGGTTCACCATCATGTTTCCATATTAGACCCTAAAATGTTAATGTTTGTTGACACCACCCCTAACCTAGCTCTTTTATCACGATATTCCATTCATGTATACATATCAGACACCTGAGTCAGGTTCGACATCAGGCTTGAGCAAAGCATTCCTCAAACCTATCACAACTCAAAAAATTTAAGAAACCCTATCTTTGAAAAATGAAAAACAAGAACTCCAATGCGCTAGTATCACAATCAAGACTTTTTTTTCTAATCGAGGGCAAGCCTTTCTTATATTGGTGGTTCTTAAAGACAATATGGCAAATTGCATCCTCATGGCCAATCATATTATATCTAATCTAACTCAGCTAACTAGTCCCTCAAGTGAGACATGCAAATCACTTCAATCCAATAACTAGTTTCGGTATCAATGCCCAAGCAATTTCTACATGGTAGGCCAAGTCCCTCTTTAGGGATCTTCTAATATGATAATCATTCTATGCTTAGATTCCTAACACAAACACCTTGGCCATACTCCCACGACCCAATTATATCAACATCTCTACATCTCTCATTTCACCCTGATGTTGCGAAACCACTAATAATTCCATAAAATTAGAATTATTTTACATATTTTAGGTGTACAATAATGCAATATTTATAAGAAAATATGTGGATTCTATTTACTCAATTTTTCTTATTTATTGCAAATGATGAGACATGGAGAAAATAAGAAAAAAATTATCAAGAAGAAGGAAATGAATTTTGTGATTCAAGAATTTAAATTGAAGTGTTGGAAGGTAGGGGCCAAATTGCGGATTTTGTGATTTATTCCTAATTTTACGCAAAAAAGAAGCAATTGCCTATTAGGAATCTTGGATATTTCTTATAAATAGGATAACATTAAGAGGTTGGGGATAGTTAAGTTTTTATTTTTAGATCGTTTTTCTTGTTCTAGGAGTTTTCAAAATACTTTTTTTTTTTGGTTGAAGTTTTTAAAATACTTTGAAGAGAAGACAAAAAGATGTTACATAATTCTTATTATTTGATTCAAAATGTTGGATTTTATTTATATTTCATTTCTTCTTCTATTATGTTCTAATTTCTTTTGTTAGGGCTACGATTTAGCCTAATCATGAAGCTATGAATTTCATGCCTTTTATATTTTATAAGTAATTTCATTTATGTGAGTTATATATTATTGTGTTTAATGCTTTAAAGTATTTGTCACATTTGAATGATCTTATGTACATGTTTGAGATTGAGAAGCAATAATAGCAATTGCTCATATAATATATAACTATGAATTAAATGTGAATACACAAACAATAATAAGGTGATAAAAAAAATTTCATTGTAAATTAGAGGTGTTCACAAATTTTAATGCACTTATGTTTATGTAAATTCACATAGAGATATAGTAGATTGATAAACTAAGTAGATTTACTATACCTAAAAATACAATTGAAAATAAATTAGAATTCCATTATCACATGTTTGATATTATTTTTATATGCATAAGGATCTAAAATTCATATCTTGTAATTATAGTGAAATATGATGCTCTAATATATCTATTTGATTGATTTACTGTATTTAGTTCTGAAATTTTTGCTTTTAAGATTGTCAATTTTAATTTATTCTCAATTCAATTTTGATCTGTTAGATAAATTTCAAAATTAATCAAATTTTAATATTTGATTGGTTTATTAATCATCAATATAACAAGACAATATCATTTCTCATAATAATATTACTTGTTAAAACACATTCATTTGTATTTAGAATTTACGAACAATCACTCCTTTCAACTCACACGGGCATGAGAAAAATCAAACTATGACACTCCCTGACCCAATTCCGCAACATTTCATCGTAGACCATTAAGTCACTTCATCACATTGTTCAGCCATCAGTGTCACTCCTTGGGATATAGCAAAAACTCACCAAACAAATGAGCTGCTCCGCTCCAATTTGCTTTCTCCGATCAAAAGTGTTCTCGAATCTCTAGTCACCTGTGCTCTTCTTGATATCTATGGCAACTAGAGCCAACTGGTTCTAGGCAGCACTTTTATTTGCCTCTAGGCTTCTCCTAACCTTAGCAAACCAATAAATTTTTTCCCCTGGTTAGAAACATGGCACTGCAACATCCATTTTACTCGAAAGGATGATGGATTGCATCGACTTTGCTACAAAAATAAAAATATCTATGACATATATCAAGACAGACAAGGCTTTATTTCTATTTCTGTATAGCATGTATGAATTCATCAACCCACTCCCCAAGTCGCATAAAGCTTCATTCACGCTCAGGTTGAGCCACTGCATAAGAAGAAGCACCGAAACATACTTCTACCATACAGAGCCCAACCTCTATTCTCATAACAAGGAATTTCAAAAGTATGTTAAAAGCTGCAGGGCTCGAGCACTTTTCAATCTGTATCCCACAAAATGATTTCCCAGTAAGCTTTGTTTGTTAACAATGTCATGATAATGGAAAAAAGGATCTAAAAGTTTTGAAGAATGGATAATGTATTCTTCAATTGGAAACAATGCAACCATCTAGAAATGAATAGTGTCGCGTACCGATTCCTACAACGGTGCAAATAGGAAAATCGCAAATTCATACCGAAGCACAGTACTATACGGTATTTTAAGGTTCAAAAATCGTATTTCATGTTAGCAGTAGCAATCATTAATAGTTGCGCCATAACTGATACTGAACATCTAACTCACAACTGTGAAGCCTATTAAAAAAAGTTAGCACTGCAAAAGTACACAAGGAAGTCTCTAACAAAGATCTAGGAGTGACCTCGCTAGACAACAAATATCCTGAGCCTCACCATGACCTGCAACTACTTTGCCGTGTGCTTCCTCAGAATGAGATCTTCTAGGTGGTGGAGGTGAATGGTCACGACATCAAAGCACATTCAGAAGTGAAAAATCAAACAAATAAGGTTGGAGGAAAAATTAATCAGGTTCTGCATTCAAGCAACCCGTAAAAGCTCTCATTTGCAGGGCTTTCGACTGTCATATGGGACTCTTTGGATCATCTCTGGAATTTAGAACAGCACCAGGGCCACAATCAGGGCTACACTTATCCCGATGAAATGGACTTGGTGGTCACCCACGCGGCCCCTTCCATAGAAGATGCTTCACAACCTCTATCAGGACTGTAACCATTCCCTTCCTCATCCTCATCACTTAATTGCATATTCCACCATGATAAATAGATCCCATCAATGCGCTACATTCGCAATGACAAAACCTTGATAGTATAGACAAAAAGACCAGGTCTTGTCCATAATGCCATCAATAAATTACACAACAATAGTCTCAGCTAGAACCCTTGGTTTGATTCATGACGGAGCTCAACAAATGTGACGGCACTCCAAATATTATGTTTGTCAGTTTGTCCAGCAAAGTTTGGTAGAAAATTTCATGAGGAACTATGATGCCCAATACAACCAAACAGTAATTCGAGCCGGACTACTTCAGCTTGGGAAGCTATTCAACCAAAGAGAACTTGGTCCCATGGTTCTCTTTGTTTTGTAACAAAACTCTTACCACGGTACTAGTTCCATCTCTAGCTCATCACTGGGAACCGGTTACTTACCCGGTTCTTTTACTCTCTATGGTAGGATAGTGGATGGTTATTGTGTTTTTCGTAATTCGAGTCGGACTCTATTGATCATCTTTTCTTTGGTTGTCGGATTCTTTGCCCGGCCTCGCTTCATTATGGGCTGCAAATGCAATCTTACTTGCAAAATAGGTCATGGATGGACGCTCTCTGAGCCTTAGGTTGTCTCTCAGGCAATGATTTTTCTCAATGTATTGCGGATTTTCTTTTGGAGCCCTTTGTCATCTAATCTGGAAGACGATGAACAACATTTTGTTCCGGTCAAGCTCTTTTATGCCTACTTTGAAAAATCATCTCTTTAAAGTCGTAAGGACAAAGCTCTCACCTTCAGCCAAGTTGCGGATACACCAAGAAATAGGATAACTCAATGAAGTTGGGGGCTAGATCCAGCTATTTTCTCTTCGGAGGTTGCCGTCGCTTGACCTTCAATCGCGTTGTGACACACCGAAGAACAGGAGGATTTAAAAAGTCGGGGACTTATTCCCGCCTTTTTCTTTTCAGAGGTGTCAGTTTCCTCCCTGTAATGCTGTGAGGGTTGCTGTTGTTTCATTGTCTGGTTTCCCTCCTTTTTTCCTCTTTCCTTTCTTGTTTGTTGCTGTTGTTTGGCTGTTTGGTTGCCGCTATTTGGCTGTTTGTGTTTCCCTTTTTTCTCGACACCCTTCCATTCGTTATGACATGTTTTGTCATCATGGTATAAGTTTTTGGTGCCGAGAACCTTGTTCTAATATAGTTTTTTTGGTTAAAAATCAATACATATCTTACCTTACCAAAAAAAAAAATTACAACCAAACAGTAATTATGCTGCAACAGTTTACAAGTTTCGATCCTTCTAAGAGGACAGCATGAGAGTTATTTTGAACATTAATTGCATTAATAAACAGATTGAACATAACTACATGGCTTGAATATCTACAAGACTTGTTAAAGCCAGAGAAAGAACCAAAGGATGAAGCTCTAGACACCCAAAACATTAACTCAAGAGTTTGGGAGAGATATCATGCCTTGCAAAATCGCCCTAACTGTTTGCCGTAATTCTTGATCACTGCACAAGGTATACAAAAGAAACTGATTCCTAGCCAATGAAACAAGAACTATGTCATCCAGAAAGTCTTTACGTAGCCAAAATAAAATGCAAAACAAGGCCATCTGAAGCTTCATATATATATATATATATATGAGGTATGGAAACTTCAAGCTTTTGACAAGGATCAGCATGCCAGAAAGTACATAAACAAATAGCAATAATCTGGTTTTATATATTCAAACGTGAAATGGCACTTCTAACGAGATACAACAAACAACAATGTGCCCTCCTCAAGAGATTCCCCACAAAGAACTTAGTAAGTAACTCCAACCATCAACTGCAGTTCTCTTATTTGATCAAATAGTTTTATGCCCATAACTTAAATTGATGGAGATCCACATACCAATCGTTACGAGAAGTAAGCCTACTAACATGCTGTCAGAAACAGTATGTTCCATTCAACATTGTATTCATGGAAGTCCCAAGTCACTGAGTAAACAAGCAACTGCAAAGAGGATTTTCGAGATACAACATTGATAGTGTTGAGAGTTCACTTTGTATCACTTTCTCGAAAAATCAAGGGATTTGGTTTGTGAAAGACTAGCAATAAGCCCCACAAGCAACATTGAGAAACCTTTACTGGATCCTTGAGATGAACTTACCACCGGTATCTTCGTGTTCTCTAATTCATGAGTTCCCAGCAGGATCATCTGTAAATAATAACCCAAAACATCATTGAACAATTAATTCCACCTTTATGGAACAATTAGTTCTGCCTTTTAGCAATGTAATCTGCCAAAGCCATCAATGGGGCTGCCTTTGCTATATCAAATCCGGATAGATATTCTCGAGCATCTTTGTTCAGTTTCTTGGCAAACTCCTGGATTTTCAGCGATTAGCTTTGGGTAGGTGAGTTTGTCGGTCAGCAAATCCTTGCAGCCGTTTTACCCAGTTCTTGAGAAGACTTGGTCACATCCAGAGAATATCATCCACCACCTGAAAATAACAACCCAATACACCTTGCGAAATTGCAACTTTTCAACTTCTTCATTCAACCCGCCTCCCATAATTGTCCCAAGAACAGCAGATGCTTCAAGCAAGGCGGCAGTTTTGTGGAGGTGAATAAACTCAAACTGCTCCAATCCTACATCAGTCATTCCTTCGGATCTTATATCCACCACCTGGCCAGCGACTACCCTTCTGGTCCAATCAATCTCGCCAATTCAAGATCGCTCCTAACTATCCTTTTGGGTGGAACCCCCTTCGTTTCTACCACAATGTGCTCAAATGCATATGCGAGTAGGGCGTCTCCAACCAAAACAACAACATCCTCACCAAAAACCTGAAAGATTAAGTTACACAACAGTAAGCTTCAAAGTGTAAGCTTTTATAAAACTTGCAAGTCACTCCTAATAAAGCAGAGTAAGTTTGCAAGAACTTCAGATTAGCTAACTAGCAGAAATTCAACTGGGCTAATTCCTCAATCTCACTTATTTTCACCATTCTAATTTCGCCTATGAAACTAATTTCATTAGCTGCTGTACTATAAGGAATGCACGTATCCAATGACTATCACTTCTACACAAATCAATTATCAAGATAGCAATGATTACATTAATCATATCTCGACATATACTTCTAACTAAAAGTTGCAGAAAAGCAGCCAACATGGACGGGAATAGTTAAGCCCTACCTCTGGGACAATACTTTGCAATAACGATGCAAATCTCCACTTCAATTTCGCCAAATATTAGCACAATTAATATCTACCTCGCATTTCAACCAAAAAAAAAAAAAAAAAAAAAAAAACCTACCTAGCATCATCATTACAAACAAGCGAGAAAATTAGCCATACAACCTTGTGGTTGGTGGGCTTCCCGCGGCGTAAGTCGTCATTGTCCATACAGGAAGGTCATCATGAATCAAAGACATGGCATGGATCATCTCGACGGCACAAGCCGAGGGCATGGCCATTGATTCCTGCCCTCCCACAAGCTCGCATGCCGCTATGCATAACCGGGCACACCCCGCTTTCCGCCAGAGAGCAACGAATATCTCGTGGCCTCGTGAATCTTCAGCGGCGGCCGGAGCAAGACCGAGGCATCGAGTGCTGTGTTCACACGATTCACCTTCTCGAGCATGTAGGCCTTGAGAAGGTGAAGGGTCTCTCCTCTTTATCCTCTGCGGTGGGCTCTTCTTCCTTGGTAAGGATTGCAGAGACCAAGAAGCGCGAGTTGGGAAAGGAATAAGAAATGGGTTCGGTGGTTCTTCGAGAAATCAAGGAAAGGCTGAATTTTTCAGGGGATGAAGCAAATTGGATCTGCTTGCTTGGTTAAAGATCGAACAGATGGTGGTCAAATTGATGCAGTTCATGCTTTCGATAGTAAAGAACAAAGAATCTGATCTTGGGTGTTGAGCCTTCAGTCTTGAATCTTGAGTGGGGTCACCGTTGAACTTCTTCTGATGCTTTGGTTACAAGGTCATTGGAGTCTAGGTTTATGGATGGATTCAGCAGTGAAAGCCCCTCAAACTCAATCAAAACTAACAGGACCTATCCTCCTAGTAAGTGGAATGGGGCAAGCCAAAACCTACTCCCAACGAGCTGCATCTCCAAGTCAAGCCCTGGAAGAAAGGAAATGAGAATACCGTCAACGCGAGAATTCCAGGTAAAAGGAGGATTGGCCTTTCAAGACACCGACCCAGCATTCATCAAGAGATATGTCATCTCAATCTCAAGTCAAAGCTTTATCCTTCTCCCGCTTGTTTGAGAACTACTCCTCTTTTATGGGGTATTGGAGAACGAAAAGGCCCTTTACCTTTGCTGACGACTGCCTTTTCGTTTAGTAGCAGAGAGTACAGAAAAGCTTGCTGCACGGACGAGAAACTCTCAGGGAGCCTGACTCGGAGTTGGTCTCGTCCATTACCATTAGTAGCGACAGGGATGGTAAACAGAGAGAGGGCAAAGAAGGAGATTAACAAGCAAGATTCAGGAGGACTCTGCAATGGGGTGGATGAATTGCAATCACCTTTCTTCCTCCACCATCGATGGCGAAAAGTGACCAAAACAGGAACTAGTGAGCTTAAGCTCACTGGGCAAAGGAGGTCTGTCTGTCTGGGCAGAGAGAAGAGGTACACTGCCGGACCGACCGACCGACCAACCACCGGACAACACCGATGAAACTGTGAGTTGGAGTGGCATTCAGACACTGGGAATCTATGCTGCAATATGAGGCCAGTGAATATTCTTAGGAAGAAATCGTTACTTGCCTTATGAGCACACGTGAACTGATCTGTTTTGACTCGAGATCTTGTCGGAGCACGGGTGCGGCGTTCTTGGGTTGATCCGGTGGGCGACGGGCGATGAACGAGGTTCTACGGTTCTCGGACGGCTGTCCCTAATTGCGGTCAGTTTTTAAGTAAGTAAATCTCAGATGTCGGGCGAAAAACTCTACTCTTTATACATCAAGGCTCTTTGGACACAAATAAGAAAAAGAGTTTCAATAGTTAACTGCAAGACTTGAGAACTTTCGACCAATTTACGAAAAACACCACAAAAGGGCTTTCAATAAGCTTAATTAACAATCTGTCTGACGATTGGAAACGGGGTCTGATAGCTTTAAAATTAGACAATGTTTTATTCCGATCGAAACTAATGTAACCATATAAAGATAAGTAAGCGTCAACATATAGAATCCATATTATTACACAAATAGAAAAATCGTAAATTCATATCAGAGTAGAGTGGTATGGGATGATTAAGGTTTGGAAATCGTATTGCATGTTAGCAGCAATGATTGCATCCTACACGATACTGAACATCTAATCCTTGGCGTGCCTGTGCCGAGTCATTCATCTACTTGAACTCCTCACCGTGGCATTTGTGCAGGTTGCCGCCATTCATGTTTCATGGGCCAATTTGTCCCCTAGTCTTTTGGGCCCTTAGTGGATTACCGAGTTTGCTATTAGGCCCATTTGTTAGATGCGATGTGATAATGACATGTGGAAAAAAAGCAAATCAATGAAAAAAAAGTTTGAAAATTCGAATGTAGAAAGTCGATCGGAATGTACATCACATACGCACAATTTGGTCGATCACATCACGTTAGCCATGTAAAAAATGCGTCAAATGCTTTTTTTACATTCGACTATTAATTTGGCATACAAACTTGATTATTAATTAACGTCTCTTATTGGCATAAATATTCAAAATACAACTTCTCATTGACCAAGCATTTATTTTGCTCAGAAATCCACATGAAAGACACATTGCTAGTTGAACTCATTGGTATGGCCCATGACCCGGGAATTATCTAATTTGATCTTTACAAAATGTCGGGCAAATTCGAAAACCACAGTGGTGGCGCGATGGTTTGAGCTCTCCCGTCATGAAGGGAAGGAGTTCAAATTTCTTCATGAGTAGGGATCTTAAGTGGAGCAGCAGGGTGGTGGGTCACCAGTTTGCGTATCATTCTTGGTTTGTCTCGACGTTCTGGTCGCAAAAAAAATGTTAGGCGGATTGAATTTTTTTCAGAGCTATTATTGAGCGCACCGAGTGAACTCATGTGAGGCAACCATCAAAATCACTTGGGGCCCACTTGAAATCCTATTTAAATCAAGTATTATATCATATTGAGCCCATGTCAATCCATACACCCCTTATAACTTCTTATTATACTTTTTAGATATATAAATATACATATAAAAAAGTCATAGATCACGAAACCAAACTTAGATACTCTTGAAGTATTTGAACATTATATTAATCAACACATCGCTTTCACTTTCGGAAACTCTCAAAAAATGAACAAAAAGTCTTTTACATTTGGCCATCCCTTAAGAACTCCAAAGTCATTTTCAAATGCTGAATCAAATAGGATCGAAAGGAGCACATGCGATTGAAATTCTCAAAATTCTTAAGGAATCGATGGCCCCGAAATTAGAATCTCAAACTCCACCGATCTAGTACACATCAAGGACCACCTCACCCCACTGCTAACTAGCGTAGAGAAAAGCTAGCTAGCAGGCGCATGTACGACAGGATCACGCTCGATGCGAAACCAAGAACGCCGAAAGAGAAACCAGGAAGAGAGCGACAAAGACAGCGCCTTTGAGCGAAGAATCCATCGCCCCAAAGCGGGTTCGTCGTCTTTCGTTCGGCTTTCACGTAGGGAGCAAACGAACCCGTCTGCGTCCCTGCCTAACCTTGTCTCTTCCGAATGTCCCTTTTATTCTCCGCATAAAGCCGATCGGCTTCGGCTCGAACCGTGCCTTTTTGTGGATCGGAACCGACCCACGAGACCGAAGATTTCATTTTTTTCGTTCTTATCTCGGTCCGGCTCTCCGCCAGCTCTGTTTCCTTTTCCAGCAGGTTCGGGCCATTTCTGTGCCCATTACGATTCTTGATTTCGTTTCTTCGTGCTATCGAGTTGATCCAGCTTTCCTTGTTGGGTTGTGCTCCGCCTGTCGTGATCGTCGCTCGTTTTTGGGCTTGAGGTGTGCTTGTGCAAGTTCTCGAAATTGGGTGTGATCGGTTTTTGCGATGTGATCTTGGGTCGTGAGGTTTCGAGGTTTCTTGCTGAAACTGATCGAAATAGATGCGTTGTCGGGTGGTTGCTTGTTGCTTCCTTTATCTCGCTCAAAAATGGGTTTTGGCTCTAAAAATGGCTCGTTTGAGTATATTAATTCGCATATTGCTGATCAAGTGTTAAAGTTGTGGGCTTTATTCGCTTTTGTTGAAGCATGTTACCTTGTTAGTTTTCATGCACATTGGTGTTGTCATTATCATCAGAAATATTGGTAAATTTCGATAATTTTTACTGCTAAGGAGAAAGAAAGTTCAGGGAAAGTTTCTGCAACCCATAGATGGCACCGCCACTTTGGTGCCTTCTTTGGTTTACCCATTATACAACTCTCATCGTGCAGAAAGCTCGAAATGATGGGATAATTTTGACTT